>NW_020270469.1:3903140-4116215 GCF_002803265.2 Melanaphis sacchari | reverse complement strand
TTTAAGTCATTTTTTCATCTTTTAGGGCATTTTTTGTACTTTTTATACAATTTGGGGCATTTTTCACAAATTATAGATTTTAGGGCAAATGTTACACAAAATATGTTACGCAAATATTTTTAATATAATTTTTTTTATTTATATTTTACTTTTTAATTTATTTTTAATATTGAAATTTATTTATAAATTATTTAAATGCTTCTAATATTACACCCATTATTATACCCATATCTCTAATAAAAATTATTATTTATAAATAAGTTTTTTCACTTACTTAATTAGTATTTTAGATAACTTTTTAGGAGTTTTTTAGGTCATCAACATCCTAACTCTACTTATAAATAATTGATTTGACTTTTTGATAAAATTGTTTTCCTTTTACCTATAAGTTGAAATTATTAAAAACTTAAAGTACCTTGTATTAAATTTTTTAATTTATCTATTAAAATAAAAACTTTTATAAATACTTAGTAAAAATTTGAAATTCTTGTAATTTATTTTTAGTATTAAAAAAGTAAAAAAAAATAATTTAGTCAAAATTTTGTTTAGCATTAACATTTCTGTTTATTCTTAATTTTTTGTTTGTTTTTACTGATTATAAAAATGAGTTCTCAGAATTTTTAAATTTGATATCCTCCAAAAATACATACTAGATCCAATTTTATGATTTTATCTACAACCTATTTGTACTCATCCACAAAAAAAAAGACATTACGATGAAATCAATACATCGAGTGATTAATGAAGTTGGAATATACTAAAAAATGAATACTGAACATGTTTGTGTAGGTGACTATAGTGAAGAAAAAAAATTAAACAGTTAAAAATTTTACTGAAAATATGATATTTCATATACTTTATACGACATGTAAGAAAAAAGCGTAATAAACTAGAATTACCTACTAGATGAATAAATCTTTTTGTATAAAAGGAAATACAGTTGGCCATAAATTCTATAGATTAAACTAAATAACTAAATAAATAAATAACTGATAATTACAAGTATCAAATAATTTTAATTGTTTTAATTTATTTCTTTGTATATGTATACATAATACATATTTACACAGTTTTAATTTTATTGTATTCTGTCTTAATGGTTATAACTTTTAGATAATATTATACTATCATATAACATACTAAATTTCTTCTCATATATTATAGCCTATGCCCAATGGGTTTATAGCTGGTGTATGTATGAAATAAGCCAATTTTATTATAATGAATTATACGTATTGTATACAACATTATTATTATTACACATATAATAATACCTAACTTATTTACATAATGGATAATAATCATAATTTATCTAATTATCTTCAATTCTCTCCTACAATAACTTTTTTTCAAAATCGTACACGATTGACTCGTAGCCGAGGTTTCACTCCAAGTTAATTCTCATCAAGTGCTCCTCATAATTATTCTAATTTTTCATTCACTTTTAATTTCCCCTATAATAACACTACATTGTCATTGAAAAAATTCAAACTTCACTCACTATTGTACCTCACTCTGTATATATTTCGTACGATTTATGTAATGAATTACTCAGTAATGATTTTAATAATGCTAATAATGGTAATTTTAGTTTCTTAGATTATAAAAACACATAAACAAGTTATTTGTATTATATCTTATAAGTCATAACTAAATCGATTTTATTAACTATTTAATAATAATCCTATATATGAAATATTTAATAAAGATAAATTATTGTTTCATACATAGCTATATATATATGTATAGGTACCCTATAGTGTGGTATTTTGAGTAAGACATAATTTCCTTATAAATACTAACATAAATTATTATAAAATACAGTGTGAAGTGAATCACTAAGATTCGTAATAATAATAAATAAAATATGTTGTTTAACAATTTTTGCTATTATAACTTGTATGCATTACACATTATAATTATAAGTATTTATTGAGTAGGACTCTAAGCGATAATCATGTTATATTTATGAATTTATTATTGAAATTATTATAATATCGAATAAATTGGTTTTAAATTTCTTATTGATCAATACTAATTTGTATAAGTTAACTATTCATCTGCTAACGTATTAAATTTTAAATAATTACAGTGTTTAATACCTATATTTATTTAGTTATGAACTAAATTAAAAAAAAAAAAAAATTATATTAATAACGACACGATGACTAGAATAAATTTTGTTTTAAATTATACAAGTTTTAAGAAGTGTGAGAAACATCAAGAAATGTGCGTAAAATAATAACTATATATAATTTATATTTAAACACATACTGGTTTGTGTTGTATAGTAAATAATAAAATATAATTTTTAAATATTTTTAATAATTTTCAGCAATATTACGAGTAACAGAATGCAGAAATGACTGTAAACTATTAAATTTGAATGGTTTTCTACATAAATATAAGTAATAAAGTATTTAAATCTAATATACCTAAGTATCATATTATTTATTAAAAATATTTTAAAATAAAAGAAATATGCGAAAAGTCTGCAAGGCTAATGAACTTAAGTGATAATATATTTATTTGTTGAAAACGAGTATAAATATATATTATAGTGTAAGTTATAAATAGGTACTAAGTACATTATAACATTACACAGTCATCCAGTATTTAACTTTATAATATTTATAATCAGCAAAATCGTATTTTCAGAAAATATTAAAGGTCGTTTCTCAATTTATTTTAATACTGCTTAGTATATTTATTCTGGTTAAAAAATACGAAATAATAAAATGCATGAATATATTATAATATACGAGTACCTATTAAAATAGAACTCAAAAATTAAATATAATAAATTTACTAGATGCGTGCAAACATTTATGCATACTTAATTTAGTAATACACTTAATAAATAAATATTAATAAGTAAAGCTATTCTCAAAATTCCAATGAGGTTTTCTGTTTAAATTTTAATTGTAAATTATGGTTTAACATTACCAAATCAATGATAAATTTTAAGAAAAGCAATCGACGGTTCTTGTATATTATTTTTAACATAATATTTAAATGATTTTATATTACATTTATTTATTAGGTATCGTCAGAATATAGAAACATAAATTATTTATTCTAAGAAATCTAGATGGATAAATTATTCTAAAGCCTGACATTATCTACTTACGTATTTTAAATATCAAAATATAAAAAAAAAAAAATCAACTTAAACAAAATTTCTCCAACTATAGGAATATATTTATCAAAGTCGTTCGAGGCAACTATGGGGATATTACAATTTCGTAGTAAAATTATGAATTTCTTCTAGGTACTTCAAAATTATATGTGTAGCATATGTACCTACCTAACATATCTTTTTATTTGGTAGGTATCTATAGTTACAACCTATTAATCGTGGTTTAATTACCTATTTGTTGTACATTTAGTACTATTTTTAAAATAAATATAAACAAATATTATTAAAATTTAAAAAAAATAAATGCTTGAAATAAAAGAAGTATAGTCCGATGATACCTAGCACTATCCGATTATTTCAACATGTATAGCCTGTATACTTGTCTTAGTACTCATAGAAGGTAGATACTATAGCCAGCTATAGTACTTGAAAGATATTTATTATTTAATGATAATATGTATTTAAGTAGTCTATTCAGAAATTTTTTCTATGTATAAATAGCAATATTATATTTAAAAAAAGTAAATTTTACCACTATCGTATCCTTTTCGCTTATGGCATAGTTGATAGGATACTCGATGGTGGACTCGATGTACTCTTTGCTGTATTGGACATTCGGGCTTTCCACATGGACGATATTGTCAACGCTTCTCGTACTTTTGTTGCAAGCCGCTGTTGACATGATGATCGTGCCTAAGTTTAGTTGACGTTCGTACGTGAGATTGTAAATTTAATATGTACAACTTTGTAGGGTGTTCCGTATGTTTAGTCGTTTAGATGCGTAAATTAGTCAGGATTTGATGGGCATACGGAAAAAAATGTTTTAAATAACTAATAAATTATGTTAAAATATATTATGAGAGTTTATATTTCGTCGATGGAATGTATCTTGATTGTAAGTCAGGAAGACGACCGGCCACGGAGTGAGCTGTGAATATGAGGTGTATAGCGACGGCGTTGACGACAGAGAATAATATAAATAATATTTATAATAATAGTAATAATACCATAGCGCACAACTTCAATGGGTCTATTGCCGGGTAGGGGTAGCGGTGCTTGTTGAAACGTGATAAAGAGTGTACGCGTGCGCCAAAAAAAGCATGAATTCGTAGATCGTCTGAAAGTTAGTCTTGCGTCGCCGCCGGAATGTTATATTATATACAGCGTGTAACTCACTTATCACGTTCACCGCAATTTCCCACTTTAATTATTATATCCTTATTAGTTATTTAAATTAATTTTGTTGGGAAAAATTTTTAAATACGCTTAAATCTTAAAGATAATGACATATTCAAATACCTATTTGAATGTAAACAGCCTTTATTTTTTACCGCAAACGGTCAAGTTGATATTTTTTTAATTATTAATTTATACAGTTACTTACCCATATAATTGAAATTTGAACAAGTAGTTTTTGAGATTCTGATTTATTAAGTTTTATATAAGTACTAAAAAGATTACGAGGATATTTTATTTAGGATAAAAGAAGCTTGTTTCGTTACAAAAACTCCTTATTGCGATTTTACAATTAATAATATAATTGCGTGTATAGAAAATTTAAAAATTAAGGTCTATAAGTATGTAGAAAAATTAAAAACCTGATTAAAATAAATAAAGTTTTACGAAATAGATGAGATGCTTGGTGAATCACTCTGTATATTAAAGTAAATTATTGATTCTTTTGTCCAGGAGACCCCTGCTGTACACAGTACACTATAGAACACACCACAAGTGGCTAGCGATTAAAATCGATTTATATATTATCGTGCCGTTGAATACAGATATTATGTATTTATCACAATACAATAGTAATCTATTTATTAATTTTGTTTTTTTGTCAATTTTATATTTTTATGACGTAGGTACTAATGAATTATAGTATTAAATGGTATCAGAACATTTTTTTTGTAACATGGTATTTCAGATAATTTTAGTCTTCACACTTGTGTAGTTACTAATTGTATTAAGTATAATTAATTCATTAAACATTTTCTAGTAAATATGATTTAGCGATTAATTGTCTAATTATTATGAATTTGATACATGCGATACAAGCTATTGTCGGTATTAATTAAAAATTACAATACTGCACTATATTATGTTATTGTGACAAGCTGATACACTATTTTGTTCATTGATATTAGGTATATTGTTATTTGTTATTATCTAAAAGTCTTTTAAAATAATTAAATGGCTGAAATTAATAATCTTCATTATAAAAAAAATCAATAATTATGAACTATATCAGTGAATGTAACTATAATAATAAAAATTAATTTTTTAATTAACAATTTATACCATGGTTATAAAATATACCTATTATTAATTTGATTTATAATAAATATTACCTATAAGATATTAAAAAATATAACATCTATTTTTTCCGAGACCCAGTTTACCAATCCCGAGTACCTATAACAGTAAAAAATGTATTGTAGAAAATAAAATACTAAAAATTCAATAGGAATTTCTGATACTTAATAAGTAATTGCACTGATATTTTTATAAGTATATTTTTATCTATATTAAGAAAATAAAATTAAAAACGTGAATTATCACTTAAAAAATAACCATTATATGTTAAAAAGTTTTAAACTAAGTATGTATAAAAAATATAAAAATAAATATTATTTATTTTCAGGATTGATATATAATAATGTGTTTTGTTTTACAAAAAGAATCCTGTATATGTATGATGACTACTTACCTATAACCTATATGTTGTATTAAAAAAAATAAAACCATTTCATATTAATATTATTGTTTGATTTGATAGTAATTAAATATTATAATAAAAATAATAATACACAAACTAAGAATTTATGATATCTTGCCAACTCAATAAATTCAATTTGAATCATTACATAATTTGTATAACATGTACCTACAGTAATAAAGGCTGATGGCTGACAGATTATCTATTTCATGTACTTATAGACTATAATACAAATTACAATGATATATCATTGAATTCAAATTTAACACATCCATTAATGAGTGACTCGTTCGATATCGATACCTATTGTACAATACCTACAGCAACAGTGCAACACACATCAAATTTTTTCATTAATTAAATAGTACTGTTTATAATTACGTTTATAATGGACAATATGCAGTACATATTTAAATATAGGTAGTTTGAATAATGAAAAGCTTGTTCATATTTAAATAGAATTATAAAAATATAAATAAAAAATTATTATTATTCATAATTATATAAATTTAAACATATAATACCTATACCTATTTAATTCCTAATATAATATGTTTTTTATATTATCATTATATTGTTTATATGGGCAAATAGTTTTCAATTTTATTATGTTGGAGCTGAAATAATGGAATGTACACGATTGGAATATTTTAGTATATTTTTCAAAATATATTTTTATTTTTTCGTATATAACTAAGGGTAACCCATAAAAATATAAAATAATAACAATAAATTATTATTTTAATTAACATTTAATATAGTTAATATTCCTGGAGAATTAAAACAATTTAATCGATAAATAACGGTAAAAAGTAACAACTATAATAGCAGAAACAAATTGATTAATGGATTAGTCGAAAATTCATACAATTTTATAACAAAAAAAAAAAAATAAAATAAGAATAATAAAGGCTGTTTAAGAGTGATACTGAAAACTAATAAAAAATTTTAGAACACTCACTCAAGTGGTAAGTGGATCACTCATAAAGTACTAAGTACTAATATTACGTAGATAATAATAATAGGAAATATAATCGACTGTATTATATATAACGGTTTATGAAGATATCCCATACATTATATTTTCCCAAACTAATAAATCAATTCTAATTAATTAATAATAATTTTAGTAATTGGGCAATGACTTTTGACTAAAATTGTCACATACATTGGCATTTGTGATAAATCTGTAGGTCAACTATATCGTGTAACATAGGTAGGTAGTATTTAGGTGTGGCACATGTTTGAGAATTTGTAAGTTGCGTGTCATTGCTTTTATCGTTTGTACACCGAAATTAAAAACTATCATAAATGGGTGTGGTACTTGTATTTTTCAGACCAAAATTTTAGGACTTTAGTGCATTGATGTGCTGCGTACAGGGATAATGTCTCGACAAAGTGAATATAAAAGTTGCATGCCGTTAGATGATGTAAGCGACTAAAAATTCGTTTTAAAGCGTTCACGTACTGATATGCTCATGCTTTAATTAATTTATTATAGGCTATAGTTCATAGTTTGCACACTAATTTATATGGTTTAAAAATTATACGAGTATCCATAGTTTTTTCTTCATATAATTAATAACCATGTTTAGGTACCAAGCTAAGACGGTATCATGTATCTAATTAAATAGATTCTTAACAAATCGATTTTTTTATGATTAATATCAAAACCTTGGGTTACCTATAAACATTTTTCAAAATTTGTCAATAATTTCGTTTTGCTTACTTTTTAAAAAGTTATCTACTTTGGAGAGATGTTCGCATATTTTTTAAAACATAATTTTATCTCATGCTAAAAGATTTATTTATAAAGGGATGCTCATCGTTGAAATTTTGCAATAATATATAACATAGGAATCAATAAAATTGAAGCACAATAAACATAGACATCAATATAATAATTATTAGAACCAATCATGAAATCATAAGCTTATTCAAAATAACCACTTTTTTAGTATTAAACAGGTCATTGAGACCTTAAGGAATGTTTCTACCAAACTTCTCTGTACATTCTGATTGTCAGTCCATTTGAATAAACTTATCGATATTCAAAATATCCTAAGCTTCATTTTATTTAACCATGTGCCTCCCTTTGATCACTGTTTTTTTGGGTTTCAAATCAGTGCATTTTCATCAGCTCATCAAATATGACCAGTCCACTTCAATTGTTTTGCTTTTAAGAAAAAACTGATATTTGGTTTATTTTAAAATCATAATTATTTCGTAGCTTTTTGTTTCGAAAATAAGTGATTTTCTTCGCCTTTTGATATTATAGACCATATGTCTCGCTTACATGATTTCCTATCAATCGCAAGTAGAAAGTACACTATTTATTTTCCGTGTCTCTAAACAGTAGCTTAGAACTGAACATATTGTTCATAGCAAATTAGACTTTATTTATAGTACTTATACTTAACCGAATTTTATTATGCATATCATATTTTGTGTTTATGTTAACTCCTAGATAGGTATTTAAAGACATGTTATGGTTCAAAGAAGTATCTAAGGCATACTTTTAGAGCTGCCTTGTTCATTACACGAATCATTACTATATATTTAGTTTTATTTTTGTTGACAATAAGGCTCACTATATGATTAGATTTAATTAGTTTCTTTATGATAGAATAAAAAATAATAAGCATCACTAGATATCATTATATTTTGTTCCATATTTTACTTAGACAGACCAAAGTACAGAACATTTAAATATTAATAAATAATATCATTATGAGTGGATTGTTGTGCTGTAAAATGAAAATGTCTGCAACTGTGTTCTGTGTATAACTGAAATTTATGTGATATTATTACTTTTTTCATATATATTGGAGACATTTGAAAAAATATTTCTGTATAAATAGGTACAGTTATAAATTTTAAGAATAGCACTAGGCTTATCGATTATGTATGATTTAAAGTACAGAAACAAAACATTATATAAAATTACAACATTTCAAATAAAATGAGATTTGAATTGATTATTAATATTTGTTGTAAAGTGATAATTATATTTATCTGACAATAACAGTAAAAATAAACCAAGTAGTGTTTTTACTATATTAAGTGAATTTATTTACAAAAAAATAAAATAACAACAGCAATAGTAATTCATAAAACAATTAAAATACTTTACAATTTTCTTTAAGGTGATAGCAACAAATGATCTTAAGACATCAATGAGTTTAGGTAAAGCGTCAAACAGTAATCAAGAGGAATGGTTAGAAGCACAGCTAATCAATGGTTATCGTGTATGGCACATTATTTTTTTCATCATGACGGTCTTCTTCACATTAGGTACATTTTATAATCATACACAAAATTAAAATTATTTAATAAATAAATAATTTTATAGTGGTGTTTATGTGCTGTTGTGTAAGATTTCGAATTCCCAGGACTAAACAAGAGATAGAAGCTGATTTTATACGTCGTAAAATTACGACAAAATTTTGCAAACAATTACGTCTATTGAGTGATACTGAAATGGATAACATGGACCTGTTAAAAGGTATTAACTGTAATTAATGTTATGTTTATATGTTAATTTTACATACAAATTACATAGCACTAAAACGACTTCAATCAGAACTTGAAATTCCTAGCAATGAAACAGTAGAGGCATCTGATGAAGTATTATCATCAACTAAAACTACTACGCCAAGTTTAAAAAAGTCTCCAAAATCATCAGATTTTGGTATGAGTGTTAAATTTATATAGTTATCTTTTAATACATTTTTTTCAATATATATTTTTAGATTCTTCTGTAGAAAAACTAGACGAAGAACCTGAAAATGTATTGAGTGGTCGTCTAGCAACATTGGTTAACGTCTTGAATGTCATGAAACCACGTCGTAAACAAACAGCTGATGAAATTACACCAAACCTTATAACAGTTTAAAATTAATTACTGTAATTCTCTTAGTTAATGAGTAAAAAATATTTTTCAAAAATATTAACAATCTTATATAGTTACAAAGCATATTACACTGATAAAAATATTATGAATTATAATATATTAAACTTGGAAGCAATGCCCAGGGCTTGAAAGTTTTAACAAATGCATATTTTTTCTGGTAAGTTATAGAACATCAAAAGTAAGTTACAAATTGGTTCCATGGTGTCCTGATATCTTATAAAAAATGTTATATTACTAATTTATGCATATAAAAGGTTTTTAATGCTATTTTGCTAATTTAGAGATCTAAATGTTATGTATAGGCTTATTTGTATATATTAATGGAAATAAATAATATAAATTCAATAAAATATACAAATGTGTGAATGAAAACATGTATTTTGATTTTCAAACTGTAGGTAAATTTATTAATGCAATATAAATTTTTAAATTTGTTGTCAAAGTATTTTACTAAGATAATCAGGTTTAGAGTGACAGATAAAATCCTATAGTTCTTAAATGCTTACTATCAAATCCAAAAATAAATAAATAATATTGTATCATAAAAAAAATTTAAAATTGTTTTTGTATAATAAAAATTTAAAAATATTTTGTAGACAATTTTATTTTACATATTATGTATAAATTTGTTATACTATTATTTGGTATTTTTAAGTGCATATTATAGCATTAAAAATATTCTTTTTTAGTATTATAACTTCTGAGTCCTAGTATTAAGTAATAAGTGATATATTTATGATTTAAGTGGACTCAAATGGAAATAGATTTATATAGATACTGATTTTAATCTGAAATTGCCTATTAATACATTTGATAAATGTAGGATACCTAATTACATATAGTAATTTATTAGGTATTACGAATGAAGTTAATAATATTTTATAGGTTTTTAACTATTATTAATTCCAAGTGATTTATTTATTAAAAAATAAACACATTATTTCAACATGGTTATAGTCGTATTTATTTAAGAACAATACATTTAAATTGCACTGCTCTACAACTGTTTTAATTTTGATTACTAAGATATTTTTCTGATTCATTCATTTATCTAAAATTTATACATTTATATTTATTAATCACAGACATACCTAATTCACTAATGAGATTTGATTAGTTGAATCTTAATGTTGAGACCACTTGATAGATTTGATGTCAATTCCTTCTTGATGCATTTCCCACAACGGACTAAAGTTAAGTGTAAATTAAATATATTATTTGTTAAAATTAATTAAGTTTATTCATTTGAAAAACTAACCTCATTTCTCGTAGCCGTTGAACATGTTTTATACATTTTTCAGCGGTGTATAAAACTTCATCCACAGTTGTAAAACGTCCAAAACCAAATCTATAAGATGTATAAGTTATATATAAAGATTATATAGTACCCACATTTTTACAACATTTTATTGAGGGAATTCAGTATGATTTGATTAAGATTTATTGAAATTTCATTTTGAAGTATTTTATATTTACACAACATTTTTAAATGTTAGTGAACGTTTCACACATATATTTTGGAAATATTTCATATATATATATTTTATATGTTAAAAGAAATTAAAATTTATAGTTAAATATAAGTATATAAAATTAAGATTTTAATGACCATATTGTTTGTTAACTGAGTATTAATGTAATATATTTTTTTCTGTTGAAATAATAATAAATAATAACTCAGAAGACCTAATCTTGAACAGTGAGCATCCGGAATCCATTCAAATTTTCAAATTTGATATCAAATAAATTGTTATTTTTTTTTTTAAATAGATACATATATTTTTATTTTTATTATATGTGTAACATTTTGTATTTTTAACTTGGAACTTAAAATATTTGATACTTTTGTAAAAACACGCAAGGGAATATTTACTAAATTTGAACCGTAAAAAAGCATTATAGATGTTTATTAAGCGCAAAAATCTGATTTCTAGTTATTTATATATATATATATATATATATATATATATATATATATATATACATAATTGAATGGTTAAACTGACTAGATAATACCTAATAGAAGAATGTGCCAAGTCTTCATCAGCTCCAATAGCACGCAACACATATGAGGGCTCCAAAGATGCAGACGTACATGCACTACCACTTGATAACGCAATGTCTTTGAGGGCCATAAGAAGTGATTCTCCCTCAACAAATGCAAACGATAAATTCAAGCAACCTGGATAAGTATGAACAGCATCACCATTGCGAACAACTTCTGGGAGACTTTTGGTAATCTTTTCAAGGAGTAAATTTGAAAGTTTTGTCATCCAAGCATGATCATACTAAATAATAAAACATGATGCAAATGATTATAATATCACATGTCATTATATAAATGCGAGTTAATGAATAAATAAATTGTAATAATTGTATATAAATATTTTACTAACCTCCATTTCTTGTTTAGCTATCCTACATGCTTCACCAAATCCTACAACTATTGGTGTTGGAACAGTTCCACTTCTTAAACCTCGTTCTTGACCACCTCCACTCTGAAGAGGTTCTAAACGTACTCTTGGCTTACGCCGAACAAAAAGTGCTCCAATACCTTTTAATAAGAAAATATTTTAATATTGTTTATAAAATATAAAAACTTGTTTTAAATTTTATACCTTTTGGTCCATATAACTTATGTCCACTTATAGACATAAGATCAATATTTTGATCATTAACATCAACAGTAATCTTACCAACAGCTTGAGCTGCATCAGTATGAAAAAATACTTTTTTTGACTTACATAATTTTCCTATAAAAATAATTAAATTATAAATTTATATTAGCGACCTATTTAATTTTTAAATTGTTTTCACCAATTTCTTTGATTGGCTGTTTTACTCCAATTTCATTATTTACAGCCATGATGGAAACAAGTGCAGTATCGGGGCGAATTGCAGATTCTAATTCATCAAGGGAAATTATACCCGTCGAGCAAACTGGTAAATATGTAATTTCAAAACCTTCACCTTCCAAAGCACGGCAAGAATCTAAAACACATTTATGTTCCTATTCCACATATAAAATGTTAATGTATTGATTAAAATTAAATAAATAAATGAAATGTCGATAAACCAACCGTTTGTGTAGTAATAATATGTCGTTTCTTAGCTCTATAAAAATGAGCAATTCCTTTAATTGCTAAATTATTAGATTCTGTTGCTCCAGATGTGAATATAATTTCTTTGGGATTGGCACCTATCAAATCTGATATATGCTAAAAATATTCTTAAAATTACAAATACAATACAATTAATTAAAATTATATTAAAAATAAAATACCTGTCTAGCTGTTTCCACGGCTTCTTCGCTTTCCCAACCATACATATGAGTACGAGAATGTGGGTTTCCATAACTATATGTCATGTAAGGCATCATAGCATCTAAAACTCTAGGATCCTGAAATAATAAAAGTATCATATAGTAGAAGTTATGATTAAAATTTTAAAAACATTAATCGATTTATACATTTTAATAGATATAAGGGTTATAACTTATAAGAAATACTTTTATCCTGAAGTATTCTAATACAAACTTTTTAATTATTATATTTTTTTTTTTTTTTTTATTTTATTTAAATGATAAACAATTACATGAATAGAAAACTAATGTGATAGACAGGTTTTCCTGCAATTATTTGTTTAAATGTTAAAGAAAAAGAAGGAACTATTTTAAGATTTGTTGTTAATTACTTTGTATTATCTTTTATTCAGTGTATTTATACAGGATTTTTTTTTTTTATCAAATAACGCTCATTACTTCAAAACCTATAAATGATTTAAAGAAAATAATTTTTTCCACATAACTTCTCAGTTGAAGCCAATTTTTTTTTTAGTTTTTATTTTAAAATACAAATCAATAATGATTAAATAATGACAAATAATAAAATTTTGTACAAGAGTATATTGAAATAAATGTTTCAAATATTACTCTTTGTTAATATTTAAGTATTATTTCCAATTACATTTTAAAAGTATATTATTATATTATTTCTCATGTCTGAAAATAATTTTAAAATTAATTATACTTACCAGAGGGGTTGTGGCTTGTGCATCTAAATACAACGGTTTACCTCTAATGAATCCCATTCTGGAAGCAAGTTTTGTTTCTAGAGAATTAAAAAAAAGTCTTATTAAAATCTTCAGTTTATTATTTTGACATAACATTATAAAATTTTGAATTTCCATTAAAATGAAATATGACATCATATTTCAGATCGCGATGTGATTGAGTATATCGATAGTGTATATTATTTTATTTTTAAGCTCATTGAATTAAAATTATTAATTTTTGATGTCAGAGATATCTATTGTTAACTTTACCTTGTTCGGTGGTTTTTTGTGAAAAATATCTAACAAATTTTGATAAATTTTGCACATTGACGTTTCTGCAAGCCATTTTGTCACAGTGCACTAAATACTAATGCAATGTAAACTGAACTGAAGTTATTTATGTATTGTGTGAGTTTTGATTAATGATTTAAAGAATTTTACTTTTTGCCTGTGTGAATTGTAGTTTGTGGAACCTATTTAAAAACATTTACTTCAACTTGCACGGTATGGTGTTATCCTTATCACTTATCACACAGTGTTATCATCTATATAGTACGATTAATACGAAATTACGAGGTACAAACACCGTACACAGAACTGCGGAAACCACTAAGCTAGATGATATACATATGCAGAATAATATTAAATATTATTAATTTAAATAATTCAATTATTATGTTATAGTTTAGATCCTTGACGAGAAGTTCCATTGTTTAAATTTAAATTAATTTAATTAAATATAGTTAATTTAATACAGTTTTGATTTGTAGTGTACAAGTATACTGTATTTTTAATCAATGGTTGTAATGTTTCAAAATATACCTACATAAATACGAAGACATCAATACAGTAAAGTAAATTAAATTTATCCAGTAGGTTATATTACTATTAATTAACATCACTGACAAATTCGCTTTTAGATTTAATAATATTAGTTGTACACTAATATTAAAATATTTTAGTAATCATGCAATAGCTATACTTTGACATCAGTTTTTATATTGAAAAAAAACATAGTTATCAAAGCTCTTTAATTAAAAAAAAAAAATATATATATTTTAGCATACCTACATCTCGACTTAACATCTTATTTTTAGAATTTCAAAAGAGGCACTGTCAAGTGTCAGGACTTTATTTTACAATTTTGTATAATTAACAAAAAAAACAAAAATAGTAAGTTTTATACGAGCTTCTTTGAAGTCTTACAATTATTGGTCAGATATTGATACATAATATGATGATAAATGATAAATTTGTTGTTAAAAAATACATTTTTCAACTTAAAGTAAAACAAAATAATTAGAACACAATTTATAGAGCAACTAATAATAGTAAATCTATAAGTGAAAAGATAAAAAAGAAGAAATAAAAAAAATATATCAAATAGAATATAGATTGTAAATCTATATATGTAAAAAAAAGTTTAAATTATGAGTTATGTATATTATAAATGAAAATAATATTTCATAAAAATCTAATTTTAATTTTGAATTAAAAAAATATTATCATATTAGTTTAGGGATAAGAATTGTAACAAATGGAACAATATATATATATATAACAATATATATACTAACTTAATATATAATAAATCAATAACATATACAGTATTGTACTTTATCATGTATATATATCAGTATAACTATATGATGTATTTTTACCGTTCATAATATTTTTTGGTTAATAAAGTAAATAATCTTTTTTTTTTTTTAAAAAAGATACTATAGTAAGTATAGTGTATAAAAAACAAAATATATGGATAGTATACTTCGTTGTAGTAGCGGCGAAAAATTGTAGAGGCTTTGAAGCATGTTGTATATTTTAAATATTTTTACCACCACCCCTAATAAGTAGCAGTGGCCAAAGGACTTTCAGTCTTCAGACATGAAGCAATTGCTTCAAATAATCCTATATCCTGCTGCCACTGCTTTGTCGAAGGAGTTGTCCATTGAAGTAGTCTTCAAATACATTTATTTCTTTTCAAGAACTTAATATGAATCAAGTTAATATTTTATCAACTAACTCTTGAAAATAAAAAATAGACTGTAAAATTATGCAGAACAATAGTTATTAATTTTCTGAATTATAGTTAGTTCAACATTATAAATTTATGAAATTATATAATTCAAATAGTATTCACAATAATTATTATATATTATACTATTATAGTATAATATCAAACAATTTTTTAATAAATTAAATATTATTAACACGCAAAAAGTATAAATATAAAAAAAAAGAATGTATATAATAAATAAAACGTGAGAAATTGTATAAACGTTTTAAAAAACTATATAAAATGTAGTTTTAAGTGAGCAAATATTATTTGAATAGTTAAAAAATAAATAGTTATTTAAATTAAGGAAGTATGACCTATAAATGAACTGTACCATATAAGTACATTATTTAATCAATTATTCAATGGAAGTAGGATTATTAATATTTTAGCTATTTGGATATTCCATTGTTAGTTGTTCTCTGGCCGCTGCTTTTTGTAACATAGTTTTTGTTTTGTTTAATAAATAACATTTTTTTTCCAACTGGTTCTTTAAACTTTCATTTTCTGTAATAACAGCTTCATACTGTGAACGATAATCTTGTAATTGCTGTTCTAATTGTGTGCATTTTTCAGAAGCATCCAAATAATAGGTTTGTGTAGTCTGAAGTTCACTTTGCAATTTTTCCACATAACTCTATTCATAACAATAATTTAATAATATGAGTAATATTGTTTTTTTAAATTTTATTTAAGTATAATGTGTTGCAGAATTACTGAAAATATTTTCATTTCAGAAATATTTACAACAGTTTTTCTTAGTAAAACTTATGAATTTAAATCAAAAATTTGTTGTTTTATATCGGCATAAAAATGAAATTATATTATTTTAATTTTTATATCTGTGTACACAGTATTTATATTCTATTAAGTAGAAAAGACATCTTTTTTAGTCTTTACATAGTGCTATATTTAAATTTGTTAATAATAGGTACCTTATCATCAATGTTAGTAACTACACGTTCAAGTGATAAATTTTTATTTTCCTCTTTTAGTTTATCCACAGCAGTTCTTAACATTATTACTAAGCGTTCTAGTTTTGCAGTTCGCTTATTATCTGTACTGGGATAATCTGAATCTGAACTTAAGCTGGATATACCACTCCTAAAATTAATATATTGTTTAATCAAATTATTTTAATACAGTTTAACATAAAAACGAACAAATTATCTGTTAATTGCAAACGATCAACAATTTTTTTTAATCGAGCATTTTCTTCTTCAAGTGCAGCTTTAGTTTTCAACAATCTACTTTTACTATCCTTTAATGTTTCTACTTCTTTAATTAAAGCATTACTTCCACCCTAAAGAATATAATTAGTAATTTATGATTATTTTACATTTCTTGATTTTTTTAAATAAAATGTCAATATACTTTTTGTAATAGTTCCAAGGTTGATATTTTTCGACGAAGTTCAACTACAACTTCAGCTAATGATGTACCACCAGACATCATTTCTTTAGCAGTACGCAAAGTGTATAACTCATTAGACAATCTATCCTTTTCTAAAGTCAATTCATCGACTAGACTATTTGCCAATGCGCTTGATTGTACTGTAGCTAACCATAAATAGTTTCATTTAAATCATATACTTACTTATATTTAAAAAAATACAATGTGATTAATAAATGATAATTTATTTACCATTAGCTAATTTAAGTTTTATTTCTAAAGCATTTCTATCTTTTTCCATTCTCATTAAATTATCTCTCAGCCTTTGATTATTTAAACGAAGTGAATCACATTCTCTAGTCATATCTAGTAATTGATTTTGTAACCTTTCATTTGTTACTTGACGTCGTTTATTCATCTCCCACTTACCAACTTGTTCATCTGACTAAAAATTTTTGAAAAAAAAAAGTTAAGATAAAGTGATTTATATTTACAATTATCTTGTATAACTAATTAATTCATCAAATTATTGTCTAAATTGCATAAAAAGTATATATGATATTTATGAATGTGTAAATGTAATATAAAATTTGTATTTTATATCTCATTTCCTTGGTTTTGATGCTAATATTAAATAAGAACTATGATATTTGAAAAAAGTTTAGAGTACTTATACTATACTAATATTTATTATTATTTAAAAACCTTTAATTTTCGTAGCATTTTGTTTTGTTCATCTTTTTTTTTATAATCATCAAGTTGTATTTCTAATGTTTTAATTTTTTTTAGCAGTACTTCTTCTTTAACAACTGACATAGCTTCATCTCGTTTTCCTCCAGTTGGGGGCCTATAAAAGATAATCCATTATAAATTTATATGAAAAAATTACTTCATACATTTTTGTACCTGTAAATTAATTGTTGCCTTAATTTCTGTATTTCTGATTTATCTTCTTTTTCACGTCTTTCGTAATCATTCAATTTCTTTTTCATTTTGTCTAGTTCAACTCTCAGTCGGTCTCTTTGAGCTGGTAGGGTATCTCTTCTATTTTGAAATCCCATTATTATTTCGTTAAGTCTAACAATTTCAGCATCCTTTTCCTTTGAGTCATCTTCAGATTTCATTTGTTCCATTTCTTTAAGCCTTCTTTCAGCTACACCACTCCAGTGTTCTTTTTCAGAATTTGCTTGATTAAGATCGTCATCAGCTTGTTTAATTCTATCTTCTAGATCAGTTATCCGTATCATATATTGATTTACAACTGATTTAATGTTATTTGAGTGAATAGGAGATGAAATATCTTTTTGTGATCTTAAATTTTTTTAAATAATTAAATTAATATATATTTATATATAATATGTTTCAACAACTATAAACAAGCAATTATCTTATAAATATTTATTTTGGATTAAAAATATAAATGTTATTTCATAATTATTAGTTTGTGGCATAATATAATTCATTCATACAGTGTATAAATAAACTGTGATTGGACAAAAGTGCTAAATTCTATTTCTTCTTTTAGTCCCGTTGATTCTAACTATACAGGGTCGATTCCTTGTGCTCCGCCTCCATAGAATTCTGTCCTTAAACTCATCTTTACTCTCACTTCACATATGTTTACATCATATTCTATTTCATCAGTACATCTTTTTTTTCCATATTTTTTTTTCTATATTCATTTTTATAGGAATTATCATTGATTCTGAATCACCACTCCTAAACAACCAATAATCCTAATTAATTAATTTCTTATTCTATTTTCCTTATTCACTCCTCAGATCTATTTAAATATTCTTGCTCTGTTACATTTACTATTTTCTGTTTTATTAACCACAGCTCTAAATTATGATTCATAGAACATGACTAGCCTCATAACTACTTTATAAAATTTAATTTTTTGTCTCAATGGTATCCTTTTGTCACACAGAATACTTGACACTTTTCTTCATTTTATTGATCTTAATATTTTTTATGTTATTCTCAAAATCACCATTATTTTGTACAAACAATCAAACAAGTGTTTAAACCTCACATAGCATATTATTATCCCCCATCTTAATTGTACGCCTTGTCCCATTATCATTTTTAGTAATATACCAAGGAGAATAGATAAGAGCTCAACGCTGAACCCTTGCATAGGTATACCTACTCTTATACAGAATTCTTTAATTTCTTCATAAACATAATACACTCTTCAATCTTATTGTTGCCACCTTTTACTTATCCTGTATTTATTACTTTCATATATACCTTCTCTACTAATAATACTTACTTTTCTCTAATACTAAAATTTTGTGCTTCAGCATTTTTTTGTAATTCAATTATTTCTTTTGTATGATCTTCTCTACATTCTTTTAATAACTCTTGAAGTCTATTTATAGTTTCTTCTTTTTGACTAATAATTGTTTCTAGGCTTTCTATTGTGGCCAATAAAGCGGGATTTTGAGTATTAGCTTCAGGGATGTCATTAGATGCTAACTCGACAGTCAGTTTTCTAATATGATCATTTTTTTCAAATATTTCTTTTTCTAGACAAACTTTGACATCTTCCAGTTCTTTTAAAGTTGTTTGAAGTTTTTTGATAGTTAAATTATTAGTTTCTTTTTGGATAAGAATGTTGTTATTTGCCTATATGTAATAATTGTGTTATTTATTAAATATTATATTACGTATAAATGATTAAAAATATTTCTGCTTACAACTGTTAATTGTTTATTAAGATCTTCTAATTTTCCTTCTAATGTTCTAAAATTATTTTCTGATTGTACGCTAATTTGTTTATCTAGTGTTTTTGGTTTTGATTTTGAATCATTAGAAAATTCCTGAATTCCCCATGACAGATAGCTATGCATACAATCAGAATCCATTCGCATTATTTCTTTCTCAAGACTTTCAATAAAACAGTCTTGCTTTTCAATGCGTTCTATGAAAAGTTGATTTTTTTTTTGTAAATCATTGCAAATCAATTGAACTTTAAGCTCCTGAAAATTTTTTTAAATTATTCACTAAAATTTATTAATTTTAATTATTTTGGTTACTTTTATTTTTTTTTTAAATTATTCACTATAATTTATTAATTTTAATTATTTTGGTTACTTTTAATTGGAGTTCTGTGTACTTTGAACGATAATCTTCTGTAGTTTTTGTTGGAATAAAGATTATTTCATCGATATCATTTGGCTTATTATCACACACCCACTTTCTATAAGTTATTGTTAATGCTTCTTCTAGTATTTGTTTATGATGAACCCATATTTGTTCTGACACTAATGGAATAGCTCCATGATAACGTCTTTGTAACTCAAAAATTATCTTTTCTAATCGTCTGTAAAATATTATGTGTTATTATTGATTTTAAACACTAGTATAAATGGTGTTGCCTAAAAATTAAGTTTTTATTAATTACATTAACTTACGATATTTTTGTTCTATAATAAAGAGTTATTGATTCATGTTGCTCTAAAATTCTATCATTTTTACATTCTAATCCAGCAATATTTGCTTGTTGATCTTGTATTATAGTCTTAAGTTTTGTTTCTTCAACAGAAGCTGCCATTAGATTGACTTCATGATTTGCAATCTCACGCATTAATTTGTCTGTAATTATTGCATTAAAATTTTTTTGAAGATAAATTATGTAAGTTAATATAAAATTTGGCTTACCTATTGTTGCTTTTTCATCACTCAAGGCTTGAAGTTCTATGACACGTCTTTGCAATACATCATGTTGATGGTCTAATCGTTTGTGATGTTGCTCAAGATCATGTACTTGATTCTGAGCTATTTCTAGAATTCTTAATAATCTAGTTCTTTCTCCAACAGCTTCTTCCTAAAACCATACAAATATTGAAATAAATATATACATCATAAATGTTATAGTTAAAATTATATAACATATAAAATATTTTAAATTTACTTACTAAACTATTGTGGGCATCTTTTAATTGGTCACACATTCTAGTATATTCTGATTCATCCACCATATTAACTGTTGTTTCACGTAATCGCACTTCTTCAGTCTGGCATTGTAGATTTGCTTCAAGCATATCACATAGATTTTGCTCGAGACTTTTACATCTAGATTCCATTTCTTCCATTTGATCTTAAAAATACATACAATTCATACATGTTAAGTTTTGAAAAAATAATTTTATAATTTTTTCTATCCTATAAACTATCCAAATTCAATAAAATTAATAATAACCTTTTAGAAGTGAATACATTTTTTCTGAATGCTCTGCTCTTTGATTAGAAATGATATTTTCTGCCTTAATGGAAGTTAGTTCATCATCTGTTCCATAAAAATTGGCTACTTCGATCACAAAATGTAACCGTTGATCTTTTAAGAGAGTAACTTCAGTCATTAATCTTTCTAATGATAATTTTAATGTATCCTCCTAGAGAAAAATTTATTTTTATTCTATTTAAACTTATTTAAACCATTTTAACTACCTTACAAAATACTACCATTAATTAAGTATACATATTATATTGGCGAGTATATATATTATACATAATAGTACCTTTATTTAATCAATGATACTATTAATGTTATTATTTAAGATATATAGTTGCACATCTCATGTCTTCGTGTATAATAATTAATAAAATATGAATAATAGGTTAGTATTTAAAACTATTTACTACAACTAATCATTAGCTTATTCATAAATTATGTACCTTAAACAAAACTAAATGTAATATTTCTCTGTGCTTAGCAGTTAAAACTTCAAAATCATTTTTTAATATTTTATACTCCCCAATGTCGACTACATTTTTCATTTGATCGTTCAATTTTTTTAGTTCATTTTTTTGCTTTTCCTTAGATAATTGAAAAAATAAAATATTAGATGTTAATTTGTAGATTTGTAGACTAATAGGTATATTTTTATGTACTTGAATTTTTAATAAATTTTCTATTTCCTTGCTGTAGGTTGCCTTCAGTGTCCATACTTCTTCAACCGCTTTTTGTTTTTCTTTCTTTAAAACTTGTTCCTCTTCGAGACAACATTGATACATTCGTTTAACCACTTGTAATTCTTCAGTTAATCCTGTAACTCTAATTATTATAAAATGTATAAATGTTAATATAAAACATACATTTATATAGGCATTATATAAATTGATTACTTTATAACATTATAAGAAAGCTGACGTTTAATTTGATCTGGATTTTCAAGCATTGTTTTCCATGATTTTTCTAATTCAAGAAAACGTTCTTTCAAATCATTTTCTTTATTATGAGTTATTTTTAGTTCTAGTTCTAATTTATCTACCAATGATTTAATTTTTTGTTTTTCATTATCATATTCATCATTTACTAATTTCATTTCATCTTGTAATTGTTGGAATTTATTTTGAAATAATTTTATCTCTTCTTCTAATTGAAGAGATTTTTTTTGCTCAATCTGTAACTTTATAGGTATTGTAAACAAAGCTAATCTACATTACAAATATTTTACTTCTTTAAGATTTTCTGAAAGTTCATCTCCTTTTATTTCTTCTGATACATTATGCTTCTTTAGTTTTATCTCTTCTTTCTGTGTATTGATAAGTTCTTGTTTGGCTGTAGTTAGCGCATCACTTTATTATAATAAAATTATAATGTAATAATAGTTAATAATATTTTTAATAAAATTAAATTGTTTAAAAATTACTGTAATAAATGAATTTGGTGTCTTAGATTTGAGTTTACACCTTCCAAATTATTGATCCTAGCCAATAATCGCATGCCAGGTTGATACCATCCAGCTACGTGTCTGGCATCCATCGCTTCTAAAAGTCTCTCTAAGCTTTGACATTCAATTCGTACAACACTTAATCCTAAGTTTAACCATACATATCATTTTATTAATATAATTAATTATCAGTTAAGATATTTTACGAAGATTAAGTATATTATGAGTTAAGACAGTTAATCCCAATAAATTTATCTATAGAATTATTAAAATTTCAAATAAATAATCATTTAAATAGAATAGATAACAATATAGGTACCTAGATATTTAAATATTAAACACTTGAAAACTGAATTTATAATTTTGTTGTTGATATTTTATTAATTAGTAATTACCTATTGTTTAAATTAATAAATTAAATAAACAACAGTTGGTAAGTATAGTATTAGTAGTATTACCATCTTGATTATGTATACTATCAAGTATTTCATGCATTCCTTTTCTAAGTGATTCATTTTCTTCGATTAATTCTTTAACATTATCTTCAAGTTCAAATCCAATATCTGTTTCTTGCCTGGTAATCTCAGATTTATTTAGAATTAGACCTTTATCGTCTTCCCCGTCTGAACTTATATATTTAATAGACTCAGTAGATTTATTCAAATTACGATTCTGAAATACATTTAAATTAAAATAATCTTTACATTTTTTAATAGTAAAAAAACTGTACTTTTAATTTAAGATTGACAATAATTTCCTTGCATTCGTCCAGTTCATTTTGTAACATAGTTATTTTTGTTTGTGCTTCTTTATGTCTAGCCATCATGCCTTTTGGTCTTACAACTTCATCCACTGGCAAACCCAATTTTTCTTTCATGGCTAAATTATCTTGCTCTAACAGATCAGCTTCTTGATGAAGTAGATTGCTCGAATCTATAAGTTCTTTTATTTGATTATCTCGTACATCTAGTTCTTGTTTCAATTTTCTGATCTGTTCCGTGGCCTCTTCCAAACCATATTCACCAGATTCAAATTCACGAATACGTATTATTAATTTGCTTATCTATTAAAAAATATAGTTTTTATTTATGCACCAAAAATATTAAAGAAAAATCATATTTTTTTCTTTAATAATTAATTAATATAAATGATGCTAGTATGTTCATTGCTATTTTTAATTATTTAGATTTTTAAAATTATTTATAAAATATCTTGTGATGATCCGTTTTTTATTTTTGCAATTGAAAATTAATCTTTTTTACTGTTAAACTATTAAACAGATTGTTATGAGAATATCTGAATATGTATCAAAATCAAAATTTGTACGGGTAGTTTTCGAGTTATTAAAATGTATATACCTACTTAAGATAAATTAGTAAACATGGTTTTACAAAATTATACCTCAGATGTGAGGATTGAATATTACCTATAGTATTTATTATACTCGTATAATTTTTACAAATTATAAAATTTTGATAGACTTTTGAGTATATTAAATACTTAAGTGTTCAGATCATCATAGTTTCCGCTTATCTTTCAAATTGGTTTTTGTTGAATTATACCTTAGTATACAATTATTTAAAGTTAAATAACTCAAAACTAGCTAAATAGGTACCACTATTATAACTAAGAATTAACTTTGGTGATGATGGGGATTTATACACTTTTTAGTTAAAATCTATACTGATAAACTTCATGCAATCATACGCCACTGTCAAAAAACTTTACGAGGAACAGTTTTTTTTTAAGACGATATCATGGACAAAACGCATTCACGTAAAATCGTTCTTAATGGTTTTTGAATAATTTTAAAGTAAAACGCATAAAAATGATAAAAAAATACTATTTTTGAGGGTTTGACGCATTGGTTTTATATTTTATAATTATTTAACATTATATTCGACTTTAAAAATTAATAAGCTGTACATTTAAATGAACTATTTTGTTATAATATTTAGGCGAATAGCTGATACGTTAAACCTTTAAAAATATGACTCGCTATAGTTTTTGTAATGCGTTTTATCTGTGTTGTTCATGAGTCTCATGGACTAACGAGAAAAAATAAATAGTGCGCTGACATCCTTAATTGTTTATATATATATTTTTTATGATAACAATTTTGTTTAATATTATTTCACGTTTTTAACACATATTTTTGTTACATAAAAACGTGTGTTCTTATAATGACTATATTATAGTTTATTAATTATATTTAATATTACTTGTTCTGCTTTCTCGGTAGCATCTTCTTCTGCTTTTTGACACTTGTCTAAACACGATTCTAATTGATCTTGAGTTTCAGATAATTTCTTTCGCAAATCTTTTAATTCAGGAGATTTTTTATTTTTAATAAGTCTATAAATGTTATAATAAATTAAATTAATATACTTAACTTTTAAGTAATATTTAGGTATTATACAATTCATTATATAGTTTTTTCTGATGTTCAAGTGCAGCTGCGCTCCGGTTGATATCATTGGTTGCTTGATGGACTTGTTTTTGGAGTTCCATTATTTGGTCTTCCTGCCTGGCTACTGTCTAAAATAATAATTTTTATAATCTTATGTATAGGAATATAAATGCATTCAAGTAATTTTATGGTAAGTGATGTACGTAAAAAATATTTATCGAAAATTAGAATGTCCATCATTAAGACGTATTATAGAAATACATAATATAGTTGCATAGAGTATATGTTTAATATAAGCAATAAGGATTATACCTAATAACCTGATATGGTTTATATATTACGATTTATATTCTATGGCGAGAATACCAGTTTTAAAATATGATCACCCTAATGGCCTAATGCCAGGATTTTATAATCAAATGCTCATTGTAAATAAATATGAGCTTAATGATGATTTAAATATGATTTATTTATTAGTCCATCACGATTAACAACCATTACAATTTACCGAATAATTTAATTAATTATTTTTCTCACAACTTGACACTGGCGTATTAATTAATATTTGTATTAATGTATTATGTTTAATTAATTATATATTTATCAATTTTAGGTAAACTATTTGAGTAATTTATAAAGTAATTATACTTCTTGAAGTGTTGCTAAATACGTATTTTGATTTTCAATCGAATCCGTTGATCCTATCCGTGATTTATAATTTAAAATCTCTTCATCTTTTCTTGACAATAATTCCTAAAATATTATTTTTAATATTATACATTTTCATGATTACATTTTAGCTTATATATTTACCGTTAATTGTTTTATTCTAGATTCTAGCTCATCGCCTAATTCATCAATTTGTTCTTCGCATTTTTCTTTTTCGGCTACTAGTTCAGAAATTTGACTACGCAGACCTTTATCGTTCAGTTCTAATGTTTTAATTTTATCTATGAAATTATTTTGAAATGCATAATTAGTAACATTTACAGTATTTATGGTAATAAACATATTCAGTGGTTGTTCAATTATTTTTTTATGGATGGAGCTATGGGTGAATGAATTATTTTCTTATTTTTAACTTGACGTATGACTTTTTAATGAATAGAATTTAAATTGTTATCTGAAAAGAATTCAGCATTCAAACAGAAAAAAATAGGTAGATTATGTAGAATTATTTAAAAATTTAAACTTTATGAATAAACTCTTATATAGTAGCTATGTAAGATGTAAATAAAATATATATTGTAATAAACACAATTAATATTTTGTATTCACTAACTATATATTTACACAGAAGAAAAACGAAAACAAAATATTTTTAATAATTAATAATTAATAACTTATTTTAAACGTAGTAAAAAAAAAAAAAATGGTAAGAATGTAAAAATTATTGGACCAAAAGTGTACTATGGATATAGTAATGATGATTTTACCAGGGTCTTTGATTGCTGAAAATGTAATTTAATATATATAATATATAGTTTTCTGCAATATCGTATCCTAGTTAAAATTATAACTAATAACTAATTAAGTGAAAAGTTATGAAAGAATACGGTTTAATCAATGAGTTAAAGAGAAGACATACTCTTAAAGTGCACATCCAAAAGTTTAAATTTTGTGTTAGCTTAAATATTAAAGTGAATTAGCCTAGTCTAATTTAAAATTAAGAATATTTTATGTTTTTTTGTTGTCAGTTTTTACGGTATTTTAATTTTTAAGTGAATCATGAGAATTTTTAAATATTAATATTTCACATACTCGTTACTCACTTAAAAATTAAAATATTATGAAAATTCTATGGGATAACACAACTATTCTTACTTTTATGTTTGATAATAGATTCATTTACTATAATATTTAAGTTATTCATGAAAAATTATAACTGATGTCTGCTGAATATGTATTTTGGTATATGTTATGTGTTTGTAAGACAAAGATAGAATATGCGGGTACAACGTCCTCATAAAACACTTAAAAGAAAATATAATGGGGGAAAATATTCCCCTTCCCACGTCTTACCACCTTTGAATATATTATAGTATTTACCTACTATTTATTATAACAGTATAATAAGAAACCTGTATATTCATCCTGTAAACATTTCATGTTTCCAAATTCAGCACTTAATGTGTTCAGGTGTTGCGTAGCATTTTTAAGCTCATCTCTTGTGCTTGCTAATAATTGTTTTAACATTCGATTTTCCTTTTCTGATACCTAAATTAATTAAATATTTTTAGTGGTAGAATAGTTTAGTTATTAGGTAAGAATGGAGGGGGGACAATCGAGAAATTTATTTCCGTTAATTTTTTTTTCTAATATATTTACATAAATGTTGATAAAATAAAATGTTTTTACTAACAATTAGTACTGTATATGATGTATATTATCAATTATGAGCTACGGTTTGCAGAACCATAATGTCAACCTTCTGGGCGTACATCTTACTTTTGTAATTATGAAATTAATAATTATATAGATACCTCAATGTCGTTAAGTAATTGTGTGATATGTTGGTTTTTTTGTCTAACAGATTCCGTTAAGTCTCTAAATCTTTCAGCCATTGTTAAGTTATCTTCAATTGGTTGATCGTCTAGTTGTCTTCCAGAAATATCATCTTGTACAGCATCAAGTTCTCGACGTAAAAAATCTCTTTCATTTTCGACTTTTGATAATTGTGCAGATATCTATAATAAATACATGATTAAAAAAGTAAGCTAGTGGTTATTACTTTGCTGTATATTAGGTGTCAAGTGGTTAATTATTATAGGTGTGTTCAATTTGAATTCAATGATTTTATATCATTGTATTTATGAAAAATGATTCTGAGCAAAAACGGTTTGTCAGCCTATAATATATCACTAAGTAAATTTTGTAGTATATATTTTTTTATTTATAATAAGGTCATTTATTTTACTTTTAGTATTACGATAGTCGCGATAAATCGATATAATTTTTTCTTGGATAATGTAGTGTTTAATTATTATAATTATGTACATTTATACCATATTATAAAAACTTATTTAACTCGAAATTTAATTTTATCTTTCTGTGTATACCATAAAACAGAAAAATAGAATTTTTTTAAAAATAAATATTATCTTAAAACAAATTTAAAATATCATTGCGTATAGTAAATTCATAATAATATTATATGTAAATGCTTTTAGTTTTCACAAATAATATTTTTAAATTATATAAAAATAATTAACATTGTTATTTATTGTTTAAATAAATAACTTCGTTCAAATTTTAACTTTGAATATCGATCAAAAATAATTATTTTAGTTAGTATTAAATATATAAGTATTAAATGTTATAGTATCACTATGAGAAGACTTGTATTAAAGTTTCAAAAAAAAGTTTGTATGAATTTCTAACAAAAAATAGTTAGAATTTTTTCAATTTTGACGAATTTCTTCAAAATTTTTACTTCAAATGCATGTAAACAAATAATGTCTGTTTATTTTTAATATTTTTATATAGATATAAGAACAATTTATGTAGTAGAATTTTGTAATAAATTTTGAAATCTTAAATATAATAGAACATTTTTCATGTATTTTTAACTAAAAATAACTTGTATTTTTCGAATTTTCACGAATTTTGTCAAGACTAAATTTAAATGCTTTTAAAAAAAATTAAGACTTTAAATTTTTGATGTTTTTAATTGGAAAATGAACTACTTATTAGGAACTTTAAATTAAATTTTCTAGCATTTTTACCCATTCATAATTTTTGTTATTAACCTTTTAAAGAAAATATAAAAATTTAAATTGTCTATGAATAACTCAAAAATTATGAAATATCAATACTTGGTGAAATTTTAAAATTTCTATAGATCGTTTTTGAATTATTACAAAATAAAAAAATAATAATAATAAACAAAATCTGGTTCAGTAATAACATTTTTATTTTTTCTTAATTTTTTATTTAAAATTACCCTCAAAGTTAAAAATCGAAACATTTTATCGACAACTTATCGTGTATTCAATTATATATTATATAAAAATAAAAAACCATAGTTAAATCAATTATATTCATCGCTCCTCTCAGAATCTAAAATCATTAGGTATTTTATTTAACTTTATATTTCATAATATAAATAAATAAATAATTAATATTGTACGACCTTATCCAATTCTTTGACTTTAAAATCAACTTCTTGTTTTTGTTGTTGAACATCTGATGATAAACGTTCATTTTCTAGTTCAAGTCTAGTCAATTCCTTCCGGATTACTTCGGTTTCTAATTATACATTATTCAGTTAAAATTTACATAAATTAAAATAATTATTAATTACAATTTTTAATAAACCATTTGGATACAAAAAACCCTGCAGAACTAATAGATATATCATAATATTATAATAACAATTTATGTTTGATAAACATCTAACACAAATGTTTTGAACTATATATAAATATAATAAATATAAAAATTAGATCACAAAATAAAAGATTTAATTTGCTTACATATAATTATTTTTTAATATTATACTTAGCTATATCTATGAAAAGGAAACTTGAATACGATTACACTATACTTGGTTGCATTATTGATAAGCATTCGAATACTTATATATTTATTGTTACATTATTAGAGTTACTCGATATATTACGAGTAAACTAAATTAATATATTAACATAATATATTTTGTTTACTTTTATAGATTATTAGTTATTTTATTTAATATTTATACAGATTACCGAAGGAAATCCAACGTTTTTGAAATGAACAGTATTCAGTTATTTTTGACTGAAAATTGAATTTTAATTCTCTAAGTTACTTATAATTACATGCCATTTTAAACATTTGCTAAATGTATGAAGGTTTATACTTCGGGTAGGTGGAGTCCATCCTCCCAAAGTCCTAAATGCAATTAAAGCCTGAAAAATGTCAGGTTTCCATCGGCCACTTTGTACTATTCATATAATAAAATTTTTTTGGGGTAAAATAAATTATCAATGATAATTACGGTCATTTTGAGATAAATCATCTACGTTAATAGTTCTAATTTCTTCTTCTTTTTTCAATCTCCTAGCTTCTTCTTCTCCTTGTTTAGTGGCCAAATCTTCGATTTCAGTCATTAATGAATCGACCTATCAAATCGAGCAAAATAGAAAGCATTTAAAATTATCAACTACCTCTCTATACGTAGTTTTGTGTTTGTTTTACTTGTTCTCCTTTATACATCAATATTCGCCGAAAAATTATAAACATGTTTTCACATTGTTTACGATCCAACTGGAAATCGAGTTGATCGCATTCGGCTACTGTGATTTCATCATACCACTGTTCCAGATCCTGTTCGTTCATGTCGTCTACAGAGACTGCTAACATTTTACTTAGTTCTAATTGCACCATTTTCGTGTTTTAACTTAAATTACCTAGCTATTATACTGTTGTACATATGCATGTAATATTGAACATAATCTAATTTATTAGAAAAATAGATTTTTATTTTTAAGTAATCTGGTACATAACAAAAAAACAGCAACAATAAATGAATTGTTATGATTTTAGAGTTGCCTTAGCAACACGTAATAATACTACATTGTTACAACTTATAATGTGTATGTATATATAGGTATATTATGCAACCATGCATGTATACCCATTACCCAATAACTAAACATTACTTTGTCCATATAGGCTTAAAATTCATAAAAAGTCTATCCGATATAATCTGTCTAGGTCATATATGGAAGATTACCTAGTCTTTTTGAAAAAAACTAGGGGTTCTTCTTTGCAATGGAGTAACCTGTTAAGGATCTACTTATTAATTTTCCAAACAGTCGGTTGTTTTTCAAACTTATTACTGATAGACTAACTTTGAGTAATAAATAGGTATAATTTGCAATTTTATTGAAGAGTTTTTTTACAAAAAAAGCTATTTTTTCATATGGCTTACACACACACACACAGATACAGACACAGACACACACAGACACACAGACACACAGACACACACACACACACACACACACACACTGCATTGTATATAAAATATGAATCCTGAGTCCTATATTAAAAATTAACTGGCTTTTGTATGGATTCTGTTCCAGAATTACAGACAAGTTATAATTATGAGTTATGAATGATAAAAAACAGATATTTAAACACAATTGTATATAGTTTATTTGATTAACAATTTACTTAACAAATGATTAATAAATATCTATGAAGGTGGCGACATGAGCATATCGTTTTCATGTAGTTCTCTTGTTTTGAACCGAAGTAAATCATTGTCGATGTCAATTGCTTGTAGATCCTTATCAAACGTCGCTGATGGTTGAAATGAATTATAAGAACATAAACTGTTCCAATCTGGCTGAGAAAGAAGGCTAGAAGAGTTCCCGAATATTGGATTATCTGAAAAACGATGAAAAAAAATGCTCTGATATATATTTATGTATTATTTATTATTTACTTAATATACAGTTTAATAAATATACTAACAATAGTATAAAACTTAAATCAATATTTTTAATGAAAAATAAAATGTTATATTTAGTAATTTCGTATTAGAGCAAAAAACGCGTTTCAATCTTTATCAGTTCAATGTAAAAGTAGCCTTTAATATTTTCATGATAATAAATTTTATCTAGTAGAAAATATACCCTAGGTATATTTTTAATAATTATAGAATAAAAAATATAGATATTACAATGCAATCAAAAAAATCAATATACATTTTTTTTTTTTTTTTTTGTAATTGAGAAAAGTATAATTAGAATGCATTGATAGAGCCTTTATCAAGGCACTCTAAGTACCTATAATCAAATCAGATTAACATTGTCTAGACATAAAAAAAAGCTTAAATTAAGATTCATTTTATTAATTTTAAGCTATACAGTATACATATATCATATTTAACCTTTATAACATATTTACGATACAGGCGGTATGCCGAAATTGATTTTTAAGTAATATGCAAAAATTAGCTAAATACAGAATATCAACCGAATTTAAGAATAAATGCTGATAATAATCTAATGTCCATATAAATGCAATAAACTATATCTTGAGGTATGAATAATTATATATACTTCATCTAAAAGACCAGAATCGTTTTTCGTTAAAGTACAATAATTAATTAATTAATTCAAATTCAACAAATCCATTGAATAATATAGAGAAAACAGGGAAGTTCTTAAGTAGAAAAAGCTTATAACAAAATTTAAAAATAAATAGTTATCATAATCCATGATAATATAGAGAAAACAGGGAAGTTCTTAAGTAGAAAAAGCTTATAACAAAATTTAAAAATAAATAGTTTTATAATGATTACATAACTAATATTTTTTTGAAATATAACAAAAATGATATATTGTAGTGCCTATATACAGCATTGTGTATTGATATAATATTATATAAACCATACACGAGTATGTATATTTATAAAGTCAAGCTATTATGTTGGAAAAATTATTGTTTTAAGATTTAACAATTAATTTCTAACCTGTTAAACAAGGGCTTATAATTGGTTCATTTTGGTTCTGATGCTGGGAAACCAATGATTTTTCCTGTTTCCGCCATTTGGCTCTACGATTTTGAAACCATACCTATAAATTATTTAGATAACATTTGTTTAAAACAATTTTACATTGAATGCGGATAGTATACTAAATACCAATAAAATGGAAGTCCAAATTATAGAACTATTAAGCCTCAGAAATTCTATACACTTTGTGGACTCCTTTCAACTCTCAAACTTCAGTCTTTTTTACTTTAATTTCTTATGCATTTATAATGTAGTAAATTGTTGTGTTATAAACATTTTTATTTTTTATTTTTTTTAGTTTTATTTTGGATGTGTGTGCATTGTAAAAAGAAATTCCATGTTCCGTGCCTCCCTCATTTTTAGTTCTTAATCCGGGCTCTTTGTATATGAATAATATCGATACTATACCTGCACCCTAGCTTCAGTTAAGTCGATTCGCATTGCCAATTCTTCGCGAAAAAACACGTCTGGGTAATGTGTTTTCTGAAATGAGTTTTCTAATTCTTCCAGTTGGAAATTCGTGAATGTCGTTCTGAAAACAAAAATCTAAATTTAACATACATTAGTTACGACGAGTCGTTAACATGCCCAACGGGGATGTGTTAGTGTCGAGCAGTCAGCTGAAATTAAAATCAACACGCATACAACATACAAAATTTGTTTACATTAGAAATCATTTTCGTTCATATTAAGTGATAATTTAAGTAAAAGTATTATCATTTGTAATTTCAATACAATTATTTGTTTGGATAGAATTATGTTTTAAGAGCGATTTCATATTGCGCGTCTCTTAGTATGTATATATAAATAAACTAGACTCGATGGGCGATGACTTATTGTTTATTGCACATTAATAAATTACAAAGGGTTTATCTACTTCTTGCTTTTACCTAGGTGAGTTTTTAAAATAAATTCTTTTTGTTTGTAAGTTTAAGCATGTTTATTTATATTTTTTAATTTTTTTTATCAACGTTTAATTTAATATCATCATGTAAATCTATTTAATTTTTTAAAACAGTGTTATTTTACTTGATGTTCCTAAAGAATAGTTTCACGATTGTGGTACCAGACCAACTATTTGAGTTCATTTACCAAATTAGTTAATAAAGCAAAAGGTTCAAGAATTAAAAAAAAAATATAAATATATGCATTGTAATAAACAAATTAAATTTAACTATGTACTAATACAAGTAAATATCCATTATATTATATATTTCAAATATATACAGCTGTTTTCTGTAATACATAAATATATAGGTATATGCGTATGAAAATTGATAACGGCAAAATTAGAAAATGTTTTTTTAAATATTGTCGTATAAATAATAACTTAAAATTATGCATAATAAATATTTTTAAATGTTAGGTAATTTTTTTCGATTCGATAAGTCGTAAATATAGTATTAATCAGAGTATCAAACCTCAAAATTTAAGCGATAAAATCGGGTGAATTGAATAATTGTGGAGATATACTGTCCAATAAGTGATAGAGTCTATTTACTGTGGTCCAATTAGCGGCGAGTACTTGTTTACACAAGCATGAAATATCCAATAAAAACTTTACTGTTCGTACTTGAAAGTTTCATGTTGAAATACAAAAACAAAATATATTGTTCTCAAATGTCAAGTACCTTTCTATTTCTAGGAAAAATCCGTAGTTGTTACAAAATAGACGAATTACTTTATTAGGCAGGTACTGCGCAGTCTTTAAAAAATTATATCTGCTTTTTCTCATACACAGATAAGTGCTACACCTGTGTATTTAAAAATACTTTATTTGAAATTCCGTGTTCATATCTGGGTATAATTACATGAAAACGAAAACAAAAAGTCCGCAGGTACTTTGTTTAAGTACCTACTGCGATTGTTACCTGTATCTTCGCTGTTTCCTCTTGACATTGTTATTGGAATTTTGGTCAGTGCTCAGAGATCCAGATGATTGATCGTTGTCGTCGCATCGATCCGTAGGACTGTCGCAGCCGGCCACATCGCCGTAATCTATACACGAAGGCAGAGTAAATTATTGCATAATATCATTTAACAGCGCGAAACTATGGTTGCCCGACGTCCTACCGTAGTGCGGTCCAGCTCCCAAAAGACCGTCGAGCACCGTAGTGGTGTCCCCGGGATCCGTCTCTGGGCAACGCAGGTCTGAAATGTCGAGTATTGCCTTCTCTTCCATACCCTTAAACGCCACCTCATGTTTAATACAGAATTTCTTACGTCTTTAATTTATGCTATATAGTAACAATCAAGCGTAATACATCCAGTGGCGTGTACACACAGTTTTCCCATTGTGAAAGGAAGGACCGGGGATATTGAACTAATTATTTATGAGTTACAAAATATTATAGAGTAGGTGTCTATATTCGGCTATAAATTATCATTAAAAATAAAAATCTTTGATCAATGTGGAGGGGTCTATATGCTTTTCGTGTGTATACCCCTGAATATATCGGTTGTGAATTATTATACTACTGACCTTATGGTGATGACAAATTTAATTATGTCACTGGAACCTTAGTGTTATTATTATAATTAAATGAGCGTAATTCGGTTATGACGCTGTACAGTGTACGATATAATTATACATCATTTGTTCTGCGAACTAGGACACGTTTTATTATTACATTAAGAAAAAAAATGTGTTTCGCCAACAGCTACGAAGAACGGTGTACACGATTTGAACTTTCGAGCTTCTACGGAAGCAGCAAAAGTGCGTTCCTGATTAGCGCGAACGGATTCGGTCGACTATATTATTCTCTTGCATAACATATCGATTTTATTTTTTCTAATGTAACTGTAGAATGATATATTGAATATCAACAAATATATTATTATGTCGTGTGTGTATGGTTGTCTTTGCACACGTCTAGTTTTGCTATCGCAATACCCATAAGTTACTATTGTATTCAGGAGCGCGGATTTTCATACAAATTCTATTAATTTTTTTTTTCGAGTGGTCTAAATGATTGCTTTCTAACCAAGAAATTAGTTTCATGCGGACATTTTTATTTGTGGTATATAATTGAACATTTGTGACTTTTTAAAGGAATTTTTTTTCATACAAATAAAAATGAAAATGATTTGCTAAAAACTTATATACCTGTATATTATATATACAAAATTTTAATTACAATTATATAATTTATTTCAATGTTTAAATTCAAACAATGATCTACTTCGAAAACTTGTTTTTTATAAGAAATTGTGCTATATCATATACATATATACCAACATTAAATGTGTTTAAAGATTTTGAACATAGTAATAGGTAGTCAACTTACACAAAGCTTGTTAAAAATGACAACCAATTAATTTGTTTATCATCAACACAACAATAAATTCTATTTAGAAATTGGGTAACAATACAAACAAATACTTTCTGATAATAAATCTAAGACATTAAATTAAATTATCTATTGTGTTAAAAGGATTAGTTTGATACTCAATTTAGAGTTTACAAGAACAAACATAATTCTACAAAAATATAAAGTATATACAATAAAAAAACCATTCTCAATACATTGAAAAAATAAGTAATTATGTATAATAATGAAACAGTAATACAATTAATATGTATATAATAAGTATGTTTTTATTTTAAAAATATTACGCAACATAACTGTAGCCATCAGATGAATTTGGAGTGCGTTCTAGATATCCTTTATCAATTAATGTCTCAATGGATTTTTTTATAAGTGCAATCGATGGTGCAAATGACTTTGATTGAGAAAGTATCTAAAACATAAAAATATAGTTATTATAGCATAAATCGTTGGCTTCATGTCAAAATCTCCAAGTCGAAAATTTCAGAATTTTTTTTTGCATATTCGGATGCACTGTATTTTTCTACATATTTTGATATCATGATAACTAAGTTAAGATAGATCACGGATAATAGATATACGGTCGAAGCCAAACACCGCTAGCCAATTAAAAACGATTATTGTTATATGACGTCACAATAGACCTAAATTCTCGCGGCTGCACGGCAATACTACGGACGACAAGCGTATTTAATATATATTTTCATCTTTGAACTTAAATTGATTTTTAATTTAATGTTTCTTTAATACCAACTTGGTTTTTATTTTTTTAATGAAAAGTATACCTATACTATGAGTAATATTTGTAATTAATTAAATAAATAATGAGTTAATTACACTAATTAACATTCAAAAAATAATTGTTCAATCATTTTTATGTAGTAATAACTTAAGGAGTAATATTGTAGTTCTGGAGATTTTTTTTCTAAGATCGCGAATTATTTCCTGGGGTTCTTAAGATTGTTATTCTGTTTACCATATTTTAATTACGTATTTTAACATATAAAATATTATGGATATCAATGAATAGTATTGAGTGATTTAAGAGACTGATATATTTAAAATTAACTGAATTTATTTAGCTTTGTGAATTTTATTTTACATAAATACATTAACATAAATTTATAATACAAACATTTAATAATAATAATGTATTTGAAACAAATTATGCAAAAAATAAGATAAGAATTTACAAGTTCAAACTTTAATCTTACAAATACAATATATAACCAATTAATAATTTTTACACAAATAAAAGTATAATAAATACCTATTTACATCATATTTAAATTATATATATATTATCATATTTACACATTTACATTAATTAATTAAGAATCAGGAACAATTAATATAAGTAAAAAAATATTATAATAAGGTTTAAATACTATTTTTTTAATATTACAATCCCATACAATATTTAAGTTATTATTTTTTTCATTTTTTTAGTTGATTTTCTATCTGTGCTTGATGTTTTTTTACCTTCAGATCTTTCAGCTATAAGATTATCATTCAGCAGTTTAATTCTAATGTAAGTCCTTTGGAGAATAAACGCTTTAATTAAATCTTCAGGCACATCACATTTTTTTTTTATTAATTTAGTTAATCTTTTAACAATATTTGATTCGGTATCAATTTTTTCTTTGTGAAACTTTTTAAAGAGGGTTTCAAAAACTTTAGCTTGCTTAACCCAATCCGTAGACGGTTCAGTTAAACCACCAAATGACAGATGTTGAACCCAACTTGGTGCGCTATATGAATGATCTGGTTTTTTGTCTTTGGTATAACAACCCAAGTGGGGATATTTGTTTTTGAATTTACGGGCAAGCCAACCACACAAATAAATAAAACCATCTTCTTCATTAGTTGTTGGAAGATTATTTTGTGTTGATGATGATTCAGATGATGACAAACTGCTATCAGATAAATCATTTTCTTCGTTATTGAAAGGGATGTTAACATCTGCAGTTGCCATTACATTTGCTACCAAATATTCTTCCAAATTTAATTTTTCCTGTGGTGTTTCAATATTAAGTTTGTCCTGTACTACCCCCGGGTTTTTACCGAGCACAATTATTCTAATTCTGTACATTGCATTTAGGGGAGTAGGGTGGTCATTAAGTCCTCCCCGACTTCTAATTAAAGAAAAAAAACTTTCAAGACTATCTTGATTAAGTCTGTGAGTGACTATATAAGATATATTATATTTATCTTTCAAATCTTCAAAAAGTAATTGAGTAGATTTTATGGAAATCAAAATTCCTTTTTGAAATGTTTGTAAAGTATTTTTGCCTGCACATCTCATTGAATATATTACCTTATACATTTTATCCAAACAATTATTCTGGTCTTCTAAATTTAAGCCATAAGGCTTTTTGGTGCACAAAGTTTCAGATGGTGTATACGAATTCATTATGTCAAACCAGTTACTTACAACTTCAATAAAGTGACCAGTATTTTCCGATAATACCTGATTTAAACCTGGTTTATAATGGATCAAAGCTGTAGCAACACTATGGGAGAGTAATTGTGCGGCTAATCCGACATTTTGTCTCTCGGCCTTTACACATTCCAAATGTTTCTGTGATAATCTATGACAAACTGAAATTTCTGTATTAGTTACTTTAAGTAACTCTTTTAATGGTGTTGCATTTATCATACAACCGTCTGAAAGAATAAATCCTGTGTCTAAAAGCCAATTTCGAATTAGTTTAAGAAGATGTGGGGCATCTGCCAAAAAATAAATTTTTTCTTTTGTGTTAGGATGTAGAAAATATGTTTTGTCAATAGTTATACCCAACTTCTTCCATAACCCAACATTACCACCACCACAATCAGATACACAGGCAACCACATTATATGAATTTTCATATAAAATAGATATAGCTTCAGACAGAATTTCCGGTGTAATTAATTGATCAAAATTGACATATATTGGTTGTTTCCAATTCTTAAAGATGCCTCTCACCATGATTACTTGCATTTGACTGTGGGGCCCTATGACTTGATCGTTTTTTTTATCATACTCATAAGCTGATAATATCTTCATTTCATCAAATTGAATAATACACAATAATTCAATACTATTTAAATTTAGCGCTGCTATTTTCATTATTCTAATAACGTCAACCAAAATACCCTGACGGAAATTTAATCTGGAAGCCCATTTAACTAAAGTTGATACATGTGGCAATGGATAGTTCAATTTGTTTCTTAGATAAATGTAACACCTTTTACTAAGATATCGTAATGTAAAAGCTTTTGAAATATCTTCTGTGCTCCAAATCACTTTTTTTTTCTTTTTAGTTATTAATTGTAATTGTGTTTGACTGAACACTATTTTTAAAGATTCATTTAAGATATGAGTTTGCGAAGCTTGTTCCCCAAATTTTTGAGAAAGAATATTACATTTTTTGTTCAAAGTATTAATACGATTTTTTTGAAATCTATTGAATTGAGATAAATGTTTATACTTTGTTTTCAATTTGTCATGGTCGTTAAGTAATTGTTGGTACTTATGTTCAATTGATTCATTAATTAAAGTAGGCAACTCTTCGTGTACTTTATCTTCATCTTCTTTTGCTATATCTTTATTCTCTTGAGTTGGTAACATTAAACTTTGAACAATAGTTGCATTTTCACGCATATTTGCACGTACTTGTCTAGATGATAATGTATTAGTTAACACATTTGGTAAATATTTCTCTTTTAAATGTTGTGTTGGAATAGCTAAACAAAAAAAAAAAAATTAAATTAAGGTTAATAATTGTAAAGAAATAAAATATTATAATAAATAATTGATACCATTTTGTTTTAATTTTCTTTTTATTTTGATGTTCATTAATTGGCTTCTCAAATCAACTTCAAAATCGTTTTCCAAAAAATGTACACTACAAATTGTACTGGTCTTATGATTCCACTTATCTTTTCTACGGCAGGCATTAATCCAAACATGGCATAGTTTTTGATCTTTTGGAAATGTATGATAAGATATGTTAGAATTTTTTTTTTTTGTTTCCTGTAAACTATTTGAGCAAACAGCAACAGCACATCTAGTTCCTGGCATCTAATTAACAATATAATTATCAGTAATTTATTAATTGTTAACATTTTATTTTTTAATAATTTATATAGGTATCAATTCAGGAACCTTATTACTTAATGTGCAAGTATAATAATTAACACATATTTAAAAACAAGATTGATCCATAAATTACTATAATATAATTCTTTACAGTTTACATAGATATGTAAAGTAATTATAAATGTAAGTAATAACTTCAAAGATAGATTATAGATTTATTATTTAAACTTCTACAGTACATTGTAATTTGTAACAACTAATATTCTAATATTGTACAATTACTTACTTTAACGTTCAATTAATTGTTTTATTCTTCTTTGCAATAAGTCGACAAGTAGACGGAAACAATGTTAAAAAAAAAAAAATAGTTGGTAAACACTAAACAATGATAGAGTTTTGGCGCATTACTGCATTAGCGGGCTAGCGGCTGGATTGCGGAGGTCTATTCTGACGTCACGCTCTTTGAAACCACGCCCCCCAAACAACACAATGCTTCGACCGTATATCTATTATCCGTGAAGATAGATATTTCATTATGATAACACACAAAATCAAATACTCATAACTTCATAAGTAATAACTCAGCAACGAAAAATAAACTATTTAAGTCAACTTACGAGGTTTTGCTAGTTTAATTAAAGTTCCGAATAGGTACTTTAGATAAAACCTTATTAATTTTACGTAATTTTTTAACTACAACTCAGTGCGAGGTTGTTTGTGATCATTGAATCATAATTAATTTTACTTAAAACAAATTAAAATACAATATCTAGTTGACTAGTAATGTGTTTATTGCAAGATGATGAAATTTTGGTTTTGCTAAATGAATTTGATGATACTACTGTCAATAATTATGACTTTAATATTGAAGAATGTTTGAAAGAGTGGTCTATTAAAAATTGGATTACTAAATCTTCATCTAGTACAAAAATTCATGAAAGTCTTGAACTTGTAAAAAGAAAAATGGAGTAAGAATACTATCTGGGGGAAAAGAAGAAATGATCTATCTTAATAAATTTCCAACATTACCATCAGATTATTGTAGATCCAGTTCTAATAAACTATATCATTTTTTAAATCAAAAACTGCATTGTATAATGTTTATAAATCTAAATTATCCAAAACCAGAAAAAAAAGTAATTTGCAAAACTGACTTTTCCAAGAATTTAAGAGAAAAACCTTGCTTTATATACACAAAAAAAAAAAAAAAATTGTTGCGATTTATGCGAAGAGTATAAATATGGCCACATATCTCAAACTGATTATGAAAAACTGATGCTAGGGATGCTAAAAATTTGAATAGAGTTTGCTATAAATAATCCCAATAAATATGTTTCTTTAACAATATATTAACAATATGTTGAAAATACAACTTCTGTATGCAATATTTCATTATTTAGTGATGGTTGTGGGTATCAAAATAAAAACACTATAGTTTCAATTGCTCTGTTAACATTTGCAATAGACCAAAAAGTAACAGTTATTCAAAACTTTCTTGAAAAATATCACACAGAGATGGAAGTGGATAGAGTTCATTATACTACTAAGATAAAATTAAAAAAAGAAAGAAATACGTTTACCAACAGATTACATCAATGTCTGTAGGGATGCCCATTTGAAGAATCCTTATAAAATAAAATATTAAAGAATTTGCATGTTTTAATGACTATTTCATCAGTTAGAAACTACACCTCGATTATACCAGATATATCCAAAAGTGATCCTACTGTTCCAGATATCAGATGTCAAAAATATAAACCTGACTCATTTATCCAGTACAAATTAAATTATGAATATAAATAAAAGAATTTGCCTCACAGACAAAAGAAAATTGGTATATTTCAAGTAAAAAAGTTGTATAAAGAACCAGTAAAAATTAAAAATGAGAAATTTAATCACTTACAACAGCTCAAAAGTGTTCTTCCTAAACATGCTTGGCAATATTACGATAATTTACCTCATAATAATATTAAGAACAATAAAACTAAAAAACAGTGATACAAAGAAATCTGAAATTATATTTTATCTGGTTCTTAAGTAACTAAAGACTTTAAAATTTATGTATAATGTTATTAAAATGTTATCAAATTATTTTATTTTGTTCAAGATTTAAAAAAAGTGATATAAAAAGGTTTGAAATTATGTTTAATGTAGTTCTCAAGTAACTCAAGACTTTCCAATATTGTTGTAGAATTGTATGTTATTTTGTTTATAACTTTAAAAAATATGATACAATGAAGTTTGCAATTATGTTTTAATTAAATAGTTTTTAAGTTAGATTTTCAAATTGTTTTACTGATGCATAAAATGTTTACTTATTATTTTACTTTTTATAAGTTTAAGATTTTAAAAGAGGAATAATATTATAAATTATAATAAAGTATAGACATTTTTTTTCTAGAAGTGTTTAAATTGATTCTATAAATTGAATTCTAGATTGTTAAATATATTTAACACATTTACACTGAAGAATAATAAAATAATATGAACTTGTATTAACTGTAAAAATATTTTTCTCATCATCAAAATGTTTTAAAATCAAAAACTCATAAGTCAAATTTCTATAGAAAAAAAAAAATATGTGATTTTGAAATAATTAAGCCTACCACAGTGTTTTGCTTCTGAAAAATTTGTAAAAAGTGACTTAAGTGGTTTTACCATGAAACCAACGACATTATACTATATATATTTATTTATTTTACTTACCTCATTCACAAGTTGATTATGTCTTAATATCTTACGCGATTTCATTATTCTAACAATAGCAGCCTGTAAGTATGTTTTACGATCATTTTCAACAGAATTAACAGTCTGTTCAACCTCTTGTGGGGTTTCTTTTTGGAGAGCTGATGTTATACGTAATTTTGTACGTTTATTAGTGTATGCCATGTTTAAAGATACATTCTAAAAATAATTAAGAAATAGCATTAAGAAAAGTTAATTAAAATTATTAATTAGTTAACTTACATCACCATCTAGCAATAACAATTTACATTCTATTAAGCTATTGAAGTGTTTTTGAAAATGATCATTGTTTAATTGAAGCAGCTCATGAATTTCAGTATATTTCATTGTATCACGGTCTTCAAATAGCAACATGATAGCCATTTGGAACGTTTGCATTGTCACCATATATACTTTTTGTAAATAATTCAATTTTAACTCACCTATTGATACAATAAATAAATACATTTTAATAAATGCTAAGGATTTAATAAAATAACAATACCTTGACAATGGTGATGAAGCCATGTTAATTTCCGTCCATTAAATTTTTCTTTGTAAAAATCTTCAAACTAAAAACAATAAATAATTGTTGTAAATAATAGATTTAATTATTATATAATTTACATTTCAAATATTTACGTATTGTATACAAGGTATTAGTTGTTTAGGAATAACAAATGATGACACAATTGATGATCCTAAAGGCCAAGCTCCAGTTTGCAATACATACATAGAAAAAGTGACATTTAACTCATCAGTTGGTTTAAGGAATTCATTATGGAATTTTGCATTTAATCCTTCTGATACTCTAATATCAGTAAACATTCTATGTAATTTATTTGTAAATTCATAACCACAAGCTTGCTAAAGACAAACATGATAATTAACATAATACAAATTAAACAATATTTAATAAATAATTTACTTTCAATTTGTTGATCATTCCTTCTTCTCCATCCATGGATTGACTTTGTTGATGTATTAATCGTTTTGCAAGATGTCTTTGATAGAATCTCTGGAACACATCTTTATCATCTACATACTTGAATATAGTAATAGACTGTAATAATTTTTGATCAATTTCACTCTCACACATGCCTTTAGACGATTTTTTCAATAAATTATCACAGTACTTTGATAAATATTCTGGGGATTTAGATGTTTGATTTTTCCCTGGTTTATAGTTTATAATAACTGTAAATGCTTTATCAAGAGCACCACTGAAGCATAAATCATTGTTGAACACATCTACAACTATAGATTTGTATTTTTTATGTACATCCAGAATTTCCTCAACAAAATGTACATATATCTAAATAAAAAGTTATAAATATTAATAGTAATTTAAATTTAAAATTGATAATTAAAAACATACTTGTTCTTGTTTTAAAGATTCAATAACTCTTATGCCATGTTGTTTTATGTGTTCCCTGAAAATGTCAACTAATGAGATCATTCCATCTTTGATTTCACGTAAAAGTAAATAAATATTGTGCATATCATTTCGTCGCTCTTCCTTTATCATAGCTTCTGATTCTCCATGTAAGAAATCTAAATGATCACCAACCATATGTAGACGACATCGTTCACGTAATTTAATAAAAGTGCTATGAAATAAAATAAAATCAATTATATTTTCAATCGTAGCTTTATTATTGTTAAAACATACCTATCATGGAGATATTTTTTGGATCTAATTCCTTCTTCTCTCAATATTTGTAACACTTTCACCATGTATTCAGATACAGTGCATTCTTGTAACAATCTTGCAGCTTCACGTTTGAAGTGTTCACTGCTTTGTTCCAAAAAAGGTTGCTCAAAATAATTTTGATACAACTGTAAAAAAAAAAATTATTTAATTTAAAATGTATTTTATTAATATTTTCTTATTATCTTATAATAAATAATTTATTAATACATACTTCAAGTGGATTTTTTTTCCTAAATTCCTGGACAACAACAAATGAGTTAATAACACCAGCAATGATATCCAAAGATGTAGTCATAGATATGTTATGTCTTTGTTTATCAAACTCATCTAATAATAATTCAAGCAAACTATCTTTCAGGGGTACAATCATATTGAGTTTCCACACATCAAGTCCTAGTTCTCCAACTTCCATCTGTTCAGTAGAATCCGGTGTAATGTTTCCATACAAGAGTTCTGCTTCGGACAGTTTATGTTTTTTAATATGTTGGTTATTAAGATACCTAGAATTTTTTTTAATTATTATACATACTTTAACATGTTATATTGGATAAGAAAATACATACTGGTAAAGTGAATGTAGGTATTTGACACCTTTACTATACTTCTGCCAATATGTATAATAATTTTGTAACAGATTTGCAGTACCTCCGGTTTGTATAATGGTCAATAACTCAAGTACATGGTTCTCCAAGAATAATTTTGTTGATTCATATAGTTGATCACCAAGAGGCTCTGGGAAGGCCACACACATGGAGTAAACATCATTGAAACGTTCATTCCATGCATCTCTAGGAACTGTGTCTAGTGTTATGACACCTTTTACAGTCTCTTGTAGACTGTTCCATTTTTCCGTAAAGTTTATTGGTTTTGGTTTTAATGACATATTGAGTTTTTTTAAATACAACTAGAGATAAAAATAAAATAAAAAATATAAATTATAGTTATTAAAGTAAATTAGTTAGTACTTAATTCTCATCATTTTTTAAGAAATTAAAATTTAATGGGGTATTAGTGTAAATGTATAAGTTAAAAGAGATTTTATTTGCTTAGAACTTGGTTATTAAATAATAAAATAATATTGATTAAATTTTTTAAATTTTTATTATTTTAAGAAATAAGTAATTATTTTATAGAATAGTACAAACATAAATGTTTCATAAATCCATTAGCATGGGTGATACTGTTTTGTGAATCTATTATGAAAATGTTAACTATTTATAATTCATATTTATTACTTTTATTCATATGGGTTATAGGAGATATTAGCCTGCCCTAGTCCCACTCATGTTAATAAAGCAATTAAATTATAAGACAATAAAAATACAGCTAAAATACCTATGTAAGAATAAAATTAATGGTATCAAACAACTATACCTATTAAAAAGAGATGTATTAAGAAGTAACACTGAATTTATAAAAGCGCTTTTAATTAGTATTATCTGTATGAAATAACATTTAAAATTAATATTTAATAAAATCAAGTTATTATTCCAACTATACATTACTAAAGAATAACTGGTCAAACAGATTAAAACATATTGAAGCTGTCCTCATTATCCCATTGTTACTGGCACAAGCTAACTCTAATTACCCACCCGTTATTTAAAAAAATGGCTGTATTATCATTGTCAATTTTGGTATTAAGGAATCAATGTATAAGCTGATTTTTTTATGTAAAAAATTAGCCATTTTTAAACTGACTATAGTATAGAATTTATATTGAACTAAAGTTAATTAATAGAGGATTTCTTTTGTTCTTATGATTAATTTAACTATTGTCATTGAATAATTTATTAGTCATAAATTTAATTAATTCTGAATACTTAAAATCACAATCATATTTTGAAATTTAAATTCAGGCAAAAATACATGCATATTTTTTGCAATTAATATACTCTGAAGGTAGTAAAAAATATAAGTTTAAATTAAATAAACAAAAATTAGTTATGCATTACAATAATACACATTAGACATTTAAGGCTTAAAAAGTATCATATTAGTTTTAAATTAAATTTTTATATACACAAAATTGGTACCTAGATACTTTAATACATAATCTAAGATTGTTTTAAGATATAGGCTGTTACTATAGCCTATATAATATTTTACTGTAAAAATGTGAAATGTTGCAATTAAAAAAAAATAATACTTTTAGATCAATATCAGAGACTATTTTTAAAACTTTTAAATTTCATATTTTTCTGTTGGATAAATATTAAGCTATCAAATGTCAAGCCACCTATCATAATGTAAAAGACGATATTTGTTAACATTAAGGTCAAATGATGAACAATCATCATTGCGCAATCATTTAACATCGAATTGTATATGTAGGGACTTCTAAAATATTTATTAAACATTGGAAAATCATTATGTTTTTTTACCTGGAAACGTCACTAGAATATTATTCCATATTTCTGCGGCACTTTCTGTCGTATGGATGCTGTGAAATTCAGCCAAAATGTTATAATAGAGATCAAATTAATAGAAACTAATAAGTAACAAGTCGCAATAAAAACTGACGTTGATATATGAAGTACGATAAAAGAAAACTACCCAAAGGACAAAATAGATCACGAATCACGATTATAGATATTTCTAGATTCTATCAATGATCGTAAAATAAACACAATTTGTCACAGAGAACCCTTCGGCAGTGTAGCCAAAGCGCCAAAGTGATGCGTAACTCTAAAGTTAATGAAGGTTCTAATTTTTCACGAAAAAGGTAACATTTTAATGGAAAAGTTTAAAGGACAATTGATAAATAAAAAACTAGAAATTCTTTGGTACCAATATATTTATATAATATTATATTTACAATAATATGTGTAGGCGACATAGAGTACTTTATGGTAGGCGAGTAATTAGTAATAAGTTATTATTATTCCACAAAATGATAAAAAAAATATTAGGTTATGGTACATATTTTTGAATTTGTTATGTGTTTGACATGGTTGTAGATAATCTACAACCGTGGTTTTTGTTTTTGAAGCACTTTAAATGATTTTCAGTGTAGTTATTAGTTATCACATTACTGACGTAGTTCTTGACACTTGTTTAATGTTTAAATCTTAATTGCTAATTCTTTAGTGTTAAGAATTTGAGAGTGAGTTGTATCTATATTAGTTTATTTTTTTGAACGTGATGATAATGAATTGACTGTGAACAGTCATAATGGCGGAAATGGAGGCAACAGAGTCGCAAAACTCTCCAGACGACAAAGAGCTGGAAGAGATTTTAAAACTTACCTGGGGTCAGCAAGTACGACAAGATATATTCCAACGATGGACCCAAGGTAAGCCGTCACTATTGTTTGTCAATGGATTACCTATATGATCGTTGCCAGGCTTTTGTTTCAGTGATGATGAACCTACGGCTTTGGTGCAATTCGAGGGCGGACCTTGTGCTGTATTAGCGCCAATGCAGGCATACATTATCAAATACATTGTCAATAATAAATCTGTAGATGATGATTGGAAAAAAGTATGTTTTGAACTCAAAAAGTTTTAATAGCTTTGTTTTGCTAAACTTCAAAATATTTTCTATAGGCTGAAGTTGAAGAACAAAATCATCTTTTATGTAAAGCCGCCTGTGATATACTTTGTCAAGCAACAGCCGGCTGTGATATATTAAAATTTGTACATATTGATGATAAGGTAGTATGCCTTGAACACAGTCAGTTTCATTCTATGCTTAAGTATGTATAGTTGATTTTAGTTTATGTTATTTGACACGTGTTGAATTATTTTATTTAAATTTTTTCAGAGTAGAACAAGTCAATAAGGATAGTATAGAAACTTTTTTTAACAACCATATTAGTTTCATGCGTGATACATTTGGTGTTTTGTTATTTTTATATACAGTCATGCGCTCTAAGGTAAATTAAATATATTTAAATATAAACTTAAAAGTTAAATAATACAATAATTTTTGTAGGGTTTAGTAAAATTAAAAGAAGAAATATGTGATTTAGAAGTATCATTGATTGATAAAGAATTTGGCTATGGTAGCCAAAGTTTAATTAATATGATGATAACTGGACAAGCAGTTTCTAATGTATTTAATAACGATCAAGTAGTAGCTGGACTTAGTAAGTAAAGAAAATTAATAATTAAATACATTTAATACTTAAAATATCTCATATTTGTCATAGAATTGCAAGGTATTGCAAAGCAGAGTGAAGTTGGGTTTATGACCTTATTAGAACATTTAAGATATTGTCAAGTTGGAACTTATTTAAAAAATCCATGTAACCCAGTCTGGGTGTTGGGCAGCGATACACATCTTACTGGTACTAGAGATCATTTTTTTTTTTTTTTTAACCTTAATGTATAAAAACTTGTTAAATTGAATGTGTTGAACTTTTACAGTTCTGTTTTCATTTGATCAAAAATTAGTAAGTAAAGAAACACAAGCTGATATTGCTAGGCGAACATTCAAGTTGTTTGATCAAGATGGCAATAATTTTATTAGTACTCAAAGTTTAAAGCCATTGTTGGAAAAATTAGATCTTGTATCTGATGATGAATAGTATGTTAATAACTTAACTGTCATAAATTATGAAGTATGATACAATTGTTTTTTTCAGTGTAAATTTAATGTCCTCAAAATTGGACTCTGAAGGGCTAGGTATCATATTAATGCCATCATTTATGGAAGAGTTTTTTTCTGAACAAGAAACCAGAACTCCAGATGTTTTCATGGTATTTCATTACAATGGACAACCAAGATCCAATTCTAATTCAAAAGTGACATATATAGAAGGTAATGCTATAATCCAGGAATCTGATGTCATATGCATATCTGAAGACAACAACTTGCAATCTTGTTTACAATCCAAGTGGCCATACATTGAAATACAGTGGAAAGGAAATGTAACACCTTCAATTAATTAAAATTAAATATATTTAAGTGACAAAAAAAATTATATATATATTTATTTTTTACTAAATTTATGGGTAGTTTAATTAAAAAACTTATAAGACTATTATTTAACCCTAAGAATTGTAACATCATTTTTACTAAAATGGTTAAATTTTAATATTAAAAACATTTCCTATGATATTTTAATTATTTAAAAATTTTATTTTACTAAATTTGTCATTACATTGTTAGACACTTTACACTTATATTTTCTCAATTCTTTGAAAGCTTATTTAAAACAATAAATATTAGCTTGAAATACAGAATCCAAGTATCTCATGTTTATATTTTTACTATGTACATATTTATAAAAAATACATATTTTATGACTTGATTAAGTTTTGTTAATTATGTATTCTAACATTAGTAAAAAACATCTAAAATTGACCGGATAAGCTATAACATAATATATCAATTAATAATAATATAATAACTTTATAAATACACAAATAAATATTTTCTTTATTATACTTGCAAGCATATAATGCATTACAAGCTTTTTTTTTTATTTTAGATTGTCAGTGGCTTACTAAACTAAATAAAATTACTTATTTATTATTATGCGGTCACGGTACATAGAAATATTTTTTGAGCACAATTTTTCTTATTTCTATTGTAAGTTATAACACAAAGGTATTATTATGATTTGATTTACTTATTTTATGACTAAATGAAGGATTTAGTAGGTAATACTATAAATTTTACTTATACTTTGAGTATTAGTATATTACTATTATTTAATGCAGAATGACAGTTGTTAGTTATAAAATTATTTGGTCAATGTTGTAAAGTAATTGAGTATTCGTATAAAAATACTTTTTTTTCAAACTTTTATCATAAAATACCTGGAATTATAAAAATAAATGATCACCACTAAAATTTTGTATTTTTACTTAATACACCACTAAATATATTACTGATACTAATTTTGAATATTATTTCTGAAATTTAACAAATATTATAAAATAAAATTGATATAATGGTAATATAATTAAAATTTATTTTAAGTTAAAGTAATTTTCATCAATAAAATGTGTTCAACATGATAATTATTTCACTTTTGAAATCGTTCATCTAGGCGTTTGGTAAATGTTACGACTTAAAAAAATACATAATCCCATTCTTTTTTTATCTGTAGAATTGAATTTTTCAACATAATTAAATTTTTAAACTACTGTTATTTTTGTATATTATCATTTGCCAAGTGGCAAGATGAACTGGATATAACCTATCCAGTGGAGTATTTTTTAGTTGGGGGGGGGGGGGAAGAGTCTGGACACCCCAGACTTAAAAAAAGTAATCTTATCAATATATTGGTATTTCACTCGTGTCTATCAAAATATATATTTATATTAAAACTGCATAAGTAAAATTGATTTTATTTGTTTTAAGTTATATTTTTAAGCTAAATTTACAGTTAATATGGAATATCAAGGAATTATTCAAATTCCACTTGGTCATTAAGGGTTAGATATTTAGTTAATTGATAATTAAGTATAATTACAAACAAGTTTTCATATAATACTACAATTGCTGTTCTTAATTATTTTTAACTAATATTTTTAATTAATTTGTTAAAATCCATTAACAAACTTTAGTGATATTTAAAAGTTAGGAAATATACATTAAAATAAAATTCTTATCTGTGTAATAAAATTTACTAATAAATAAAATAAAATCTATTACTTTTAAATATTTCAATATATTACTAAAAAAGTACTTTGGACAATATTGTATTTGACATTGATTGAATATTTTTTCAAGTGTAGACAATTTAAATGTCAGCTATTTTAATACTGTTTGAAGAACTGTACATAAACAAATATTTTCAGTTAGATTCGTTCATTTAAAATAAATATCTACCACTGAGATATGAATGTTATTTATTTTTTTGTTTTTATATCTGTGCTTATAACTTAATCTAAGTTTGTGAAAAGTCTCAAAAAGACTAAAAGATAACTGAATTCTTACTACTTTATTCATAGTTGATATAAAATAATTTTTGAATTTTAAAATTAAAATATAAAAAAAAAACTTTACTTGGATACAATTTATTACAGTTTGTTTACAAATTTACTTTTATATTAACTTAGTATGTTAGAATTCAGTATATAGCTTTGATATGCATTGTGTATAGTGCTCTTCAAATGTAAAAAAAAAACTTACAATCATTATGTGTCCAACTTGTTAACTTAGTTATAAACTTATTAGTTTTTTTTATAATTATTTATAACTAAATTTTATAAAACCATACCAAAATACCTCTTGACTACGAATGGAGAATGAAACATTAATATTAAAATATAATATCATACTTGTTTCCCAATAACTTTTTTTGAAAATTGAGAAAACCACTTAATTTTAGAAAACTTGGTAAAGTTAAATCAAATTTTAATCATAGCTATGCATGTTTAATGTAGCCTCGTGCATAGTTCACCATAACATCTAATTAAAGTAATATGAATTTGTATGTAACAAAATATGTTATTTATAATTAAAAATAATGATACATTTCATAGGAAATCTATTATAGTTTAAATATTTTGGGAAAAAACAAGTTCAATACATATTATGTAATATATTTGTTAAGTAGATGGCCAAATCAAAAATATAAGTACATTCAAAGTTATAGATAAAACATAAGTGTTCTAACTTATTATATATTACTTTTCACTGTGTCGATTCTATTAATACTTAACATTGTTCAAAATAACTGATAATTATTATCAATGAACATAAAATCATCTTTACAAAATTTGTATAAATGATTTCTTAAAAAATAATAATAACAATAAGTAGGGTAACATTAATTGTTTTAAAATATGTAATTTACACAAGAAAATTATACAATTAAGTATATATTTTAAATCATAAAGTGAAAGACAAAAATACATTTTTTTGTATAAAATTATAAAGTTTATAATTAATAATTGAATCAAAAAGTATAATTTACATGTCAATAAATATAGGTATTTATTGAGTTATTTTATATTAATTTATAACAAATAATAAATTTATCTAATTAAAACATAATTTTAATAACAAATTTTTTGTATCACAAGTTATGTTTGTTGTCTGTGTATAAAACATTAATTTGTTAGACAGACATTTTTTTATACAAAATTTAATAATTTGTAATGTTATGAAAAAAAAAAAAAAAAAAATAAATAAAAAAATTTACAATAATATTGAATACATGTAAGATGAAAATAATAATTATCATGAAAACTATTTACTTACAGAAAAGTTTAATATTTAATTACAAAGGTTTGTCCAAGTTTGAATAACCTTATGATTAGTAATGTATGTGTTGTATAAAATATACACTTTGTAATAAATACATGTTAAAAAAAAAAAAAAAAAAAAAAAAAAAATAATAATAAATAATGAATGTTGTTAATAAATTTAATAAATTCTATATAAACTCAGAAAATGAATATATAAATTATCAATGGTGATTTGTATCACCATTTAATTTCAATTGTATACATTTATGTATTATAATTTTAGATTATTTTAATCTGTGTATACTATTTGACAGTCACTTAATTAGAACTCATTTGTATTATTAATTACGATAAATACCAAAGAAAAAAATTTTTCACTTTAGAATTTATGATAATTAAAAATAAAAATGTAGGCAATTTGAAAATAAATTAATAATAATTAAATATATAACATTGTTCATAGAGAACAAAAATCTACAATAGAAGGTCACAATTTCTTCCATCAAATGTATATAACAATAATAGTAACTAGATATTGTTGCCAACCATGTGTTGCTCGTGAAATCTGAATTTAAAAACATATACATATATTGATATATGTAATTTAATTTAAGGTACTACGTATACATAAATGGATGTAATAACTATTAATGAGAATAAAAATCTATTAAACCAGAGGAATTAATTGACAAATAAATATATTACTATAACCAATAAGCATATAATTATTACTTTTATTAATGTGAATTTTATAAAATAAACCAAAACACATATTACATAAAGTTACATTAATTTAATTTATTAAAAAAAAAAAAAAAAAACTAAAGATGGTCCCAATAAGATGTGAAAAAATTAATAATCATGTTTTTCAAGGAATTTAAAATAACAAATTCATATTTTATTTTCAGAACCTAAAACTGTTACTTCAATTAAATTGCATACAAATAAGCTTATCCTTAGGTCCTTCATAAACAAATCTATAAGTGTTTAATATTATTATTATCAGTTTTTAAGTCATTTATTATTTTCTTTTTCAGTTAAAAATTGAGTAAATATACATGCTTTTCCTTATTAATTTAATATCATTACATGCAATTTTTTTTTTTATGAAAATAACATGGTTATCAAATTAAACTTCATTAGCATTAAAACTTTTAAATATAATTTTAAAAATAAAAACAAGTATAATAAATAATTTAATAATAGAATACTGGATACTGAAATAAAGGTTATAACCTACACGAAAAAAGAATAAATAAAAAATAAAGCAACATAGTTTCAAATGAAAAATATTTAAAAAAATTATAAAATAAAATTATTATAACAATGTCATGAGAAATGTTAAATACTATTTGATACTTGAAACTAACTTATAATTTTAAAGTAAAGAGTGTTTCATAAAGTGCACAATTTTAGAAATGCATAAGATTTTTTATTTAAAGGTTCTTGACTATATTTTAATTATTTTTGTCATCTATTATCACTTTGATTAGAAGGTAATTTGTTTTTATAGAACTTAATTGTCATGGAGCAATTCAGTAACCATCAGCGTATACTCATACTAAAAACGGTGAGTGCTCAGTAGTGAATGTCAGTAAACTTTACATGACTTTTGGATGTGTCAAAGCTCCTACTGCATCATTAATTCTGAGATAAGTATGAAAATTTGAACAAACTGGTAGTTGAAACACAAAATAGTCTAGGTCAAAATCGTACAATTTGATAGTGCAAGAGAGTGTGAATATGAGTCCTAGAAATAATAGTCTGCTGATACAGTGAAGGTGGAAATATAGTAGATATAGTTTTTAAACATTAAATTAAAATGTATTTGAAGTGTAATAAAATAAAGTTTGAATTTATTTATGAATTTGGGCTTTGACAGATTTATTCCATGTTAAAAAATTGTGCATTTTATGAAACACTCTATAATTAATTCTATAACTATAATCATAATATATTTTAAAAAGTGGAATTAAGTTTAGTACAACTTATACAACTTTCAAATTTAGCAGTAGATTTAATTTAAATAACAATTTTAATTAAAAATAAATAATAACAAATAATAATACAAAACTGACAAAACTCAGAATAAGAGTATATTAAATGGTAGATTAAAACTAATAGAGTCATTCATCAATTTATTAATATCAAAGACCCCCCCTCTCCCACCACTTTCATATTTATTACATTTTTGTTGTTGAATAAATCAAGATAATGTAATACTGCATGCAAAACATTTAAGCTCAAGCAAACAACATTTGCCTTACCTTCTTCCCATCTAACTTTCACCTAGTCACCCACAAATCACAATATTTAATCATTCAAAAAATAAATAAAGAGTTATCACTCATACTACTATTGAACACAGAAGATTGAAGATCACCAAATGTATAGCCTATCACAGAGTAGCGATGTACTCTTATTCTGAATAGTGTGATTTTTATCTACTTTTTTGTCATGTTAATAGGAGTAATTGATGTTTGGTAATATTATAATTTAGAATTATAAAAAAACATATTAAACTAAGCGTAAACCTAAAATGTGGATCAAAAACACTAAAATTTTTTAACTACAATAATTTTGAATTTTGTCATTCAAATTAAAATATGTTATTGGGCCCACTCAAAAAATATTTCTGGATACCTGTATTTAACACATCTATTTCTGCAATCAAGCATTTATAATTAAATAATATTAGTTAAATACTTGCTAGTTGTTATGGTATTAAGTACAATCCTTTTGATACATGCAACAACATCCCATCATTATTCATTATTATAACTTGATATTTGTTATGTCATCTTGGCTGCTATTATTTTGATAAAAAAAAAAAAAAAAAAATTAAACTAAAATATTAAGCTGTAATTTACAGTAAAAACTGAATTACTCAATTAATTGAAATAAAATTTTAATTTACCAAACATTTAGTGCAATAAATCCCAAACTTCATGCATATAGATAAGAAACAACAATTATAACAGGTATATATTTTTTAATAATTATTTAAAAATTTTGACTTTACACTTAATTTACAATGATATACATTTTTTATTATTATTTTATACCAAATTTTAATCTTAAATTAATAAAATTAAAATTACTATAAACATTTGTAATTTTTATAGTTTTGATTATATAATTGTTAAATTATTATTTCTGATAAATGTATTACACATCAATAGGTTAACAATCACAAACAAATTAACTAATTATTTAACAAAAAAAAAAAAAAAAAAAAAAATTAAAATAACAGCATTGTTAAACAATAAATTATATGTAATCTACTATGTTTCTAATGGATCATTAAATATGTGTTAAAAAAATACTAAAATATAACTTATGATATGTAAAACCATAATCTGGCTACATTATTTTAATAAATTAAATTTAGAGGGCATTATGTCCACATGTGTTGACTCCATCTTACTAATGTATAACATTGCAAATTTTACGTTCAGATGAAATTATTTTATTGATATTTCAAATATTAGTAATTTATCACACTAATTACTATCAAATTAGAAGGCAAGAATATTACCCAGGGTTTTAGGCCTATTTTATTTTTTTAAATCTAATCTTGGAACAAGTTATAAATATTAATAAAAATGTATGTATAATACAGTAAACGCACATGGAAACAATATCCTTTTAATTCTTAAGAACAAAATAACCAATGATAATGTATATTGAACAAAAATTAAAGATTTAAATAAACATTTTACAAATTAAAAATTTTATGAATACTTTAATTTATTACCTCGGAGGTGAAGAATTTGTTTGTTGATGTTGAGAAAAAGTGTTGCCAATTTGTGGACCAATGAATCGAATAACAAACTAAAATTTATTTTTAAATTCATTATTAAACTATGTCAAGTAAATTAAAATATGTTTAATATATTAATATTACTTACTGGATTTCTACGTAACACACTACAATCATCTAGCATACTGATAACAAGATGCAGTGTAAGATAAGCACACATCAATAAATAAATTGTACTATATACCATAACTCCAATTATTAAAGACAAATTGTAAGTAAAATTAGTGATTGTGTGATGAATTACAAAGTATATATTTATACTTATTATAATAACAGACAAAATAATTGTTATTAAAATATTTCCTCTGAAAATAAATTAACAGTTAGAATTCAAAAAGCCTTAAATAGTGTATTTTTATTTAAATTATATTTACAATCCATTGGTAAACTCTCCCATAATGCGAGGATTACTAGTGAATGCAATTACTGGAAGTGTAGCAAATGGTAGTTGTAAGCTCATTACTGCATTCAATAGGTCATTCATACCAGTTAGGTCATTAATATTACTAAAAAATGCTACATAAAACGTGGGTGCTATAGCAACCAAACGAGTAAATCCAACTCTTTTCCATCGGCTCCATTGAAGATTTAAAAAGCCCTAAAATGTATACTATATATTTATTATGAACACTAATATATAAATTAACACCACATACTTCCATTACAAATTGACCAGCATAACATCCAGTCATTGTACTACTCTGACCAGCAGCTAAAATACCAATTGCCCAAATATACATAGCACCGATACCAAATTGACAACCAAGAAATACTCCACCTTTATATATATCAACTTCTACTAAATTTGTGTCATTCTAATAAAAATGTAATTATTAACAAATAAATTAATAATTAATACATATAATATATTCAAATTTCATTGATAAATGACTCACTGTGAAAATATCTGAATATGTATTATTGTTTTTGGTACAGATCTCCAACTAAATAAAAAAAATTAAAGAATTAATATTAGAAAATAAAAAAAAATATATTTAACTTACCACATCGCTATTTGTCTTATCATATAATCCATGAGCAAAAACTGATACAACACACACGTTGATTACAAATGACACAAATAAAGCAATAGTAGATTCTATAAAAAAATAATAGTTGGCTTCTCGTAATTTGTCTTTTTTTGTTCTGTCAACTTCTCTAGACTAAATAGTAAATATAAATTTTAGATTCAATTATTTTCATTAATTTTTTTTATCACATTTGGAAAATAATTTAATTTAAAACACATTTTATACTTAAGAAATTTGATATTAACTGATCAATATGTAAAAGATATTACACACACACACACACACACATATATATATTATATCATGAATTTAATTTTTAAGAATTATCACCAAAGATTAATATTACTTCATTTCCAAATAATTTATAAATTAATTGGTCTAATATTGGAAGGTTTTTCTTCTTTTAAAAGATTTAACTGTTTTTTAGTAAAATAGTCAAAATAGCTTTATTAATTTATTATTATATTTAAACATTAATTACATAATATGACTGTATTAAATGGATAATTGAATGAAATAATAACAAAAACAGCAATTTAAATAATTAATGATTATTATTATTGTATTCACCTTGACTAGGCCTGAATGTAAGTATAAATTATGTGGCATTATGATTGCTCCAATAATGCCAACAGCCTGAAGAAGGGCAGATTCTTGACAATTTGAACACCAAGGAGTAACTAATCCTTTAGCCATATCTTTTATATCGGGCTGAACAATTGCAAACTAGAAAGAATAATAAACTTTAAAGTATACATAAATATATAAGTTTAAGGTTAAGTATAATTATTACAAAATTAATTTGATGACATTTTTAATACCTCATATCCAAATGACAATGCCATTATAACAATGAATAAACCAAATACTAGCTCCAATTTTCGAAGTCCATACTTGTCCAGCATCAAAAAAGATAATGTATCAATGACCGTGATCAGCACTCCTATCCAAAGTGGTATCCTAAATTAATTGTTATATTGTTTGTTTTCATTATTATACTGATTCTAAATTTTAGTAAAGGCCAAAGTAAACCATTTAATATTACTATCAATAACCTTCAATACTAAAAGTAAAATATAAATATTTTTTTAAAATAATCCAAGTATTTAATAAGTACAGTTGTTTAATAAATGACTTCTTTGTCTGTATCAATAAATAAATTTAAGTAATATTGTTAAAAATTCATTGTCATAATGTCCAAATATACTGTTGAATTAAAAATTGTATCATAACAAGTTTTATTCAAACTTAAAATACATACAATGGAATGACTAGAGAAATTACTTTGTAAATTATTAAATAATTCTAAAACATAATCATATAGTAGTAATATAGAAATGTCAATTATTTTAAATATATTTTTTTAGTTTTTAGTATACATAATCTAAGTATTACTAGTATCTATTAATATATTAAAGTTATTTTATAATTTTTTGTACTTATGTCAAGATATTCTTTGACAGATAATATGTCATAAAATACAACTTATTTTTATTTAAATATTGGTTGAACTATAGATAATAAAGTACATAAATGACTGATTACCTACACAGTTTCAAACAAATAATATTACAAAAAGTATAGAAAATATATTTGTATTTTATAATTAATATTATATGTACTTTTATAAATAACAAACAAGTATCAGAATAAATATACAAATAGGTAACCATTAAGTACTTAAATGTATTCTATTTCTGTTAAAAAATTCTATAGGTTTATTATTGAATGAATTATGTAAATATACATTAATTTTAAATGTCAATAAATTAAACTTATATTGGGTAAATTATTACTTATAATTAACACAGAAACATTTAGAAATCTGAATTATAAAGCTTATAATAGCTGCTAGAATGTCTATAAATTTATTTTATATATTATACAACATTAAGTTTTAATGATATAATAATATATTAAGTTTGTAAATTTAGGACTTAAAACGATACAGTATAACTAGTAAGTGACTTATTGATTTAGTAAGCTTCCTATTACCATTATAGCAAATTTTCTTATGGACAAATTTTATGCTTACATTTTGTTACTCAGTAAATAAATTGCGATTGAAGTACCAATAACTTCTTGCATATCTGAACCAATAATAGCAACTTCCATCATTAGCCAAACAAATAATCTTGGGGCTTTTCTGTATTGACGATAACACATGTCAGCTAAATGAAGACCAGTAACAACACCTAAGCGAGCTGATAGCCGTTGCATTACCAAACCCAAAATGGTAGCACTCATTAACACCCATAATAACTATAATACAATACATTATACTTACAATTAATAAGTAATAATATTAAAAATTAATTAATAATGTGAAAAAATACTAAAAGTACCTACTATGTGATTTTATAAAGTTTATTATACCTTGTACCTGGCAGTCGTCCCAGACTGTAAGTCTGATTCTATGTTGCCCGGATCAAGGTAGGCAATACTCATTAAAAACCCAGGACCTGTGAATGCCCATAGTTTTTGAAAACTAAATCCCGTCTATAAAATAAAAAAAATTCATTGTACCTAGATTTTTATAATGCATTCTATATTATATAAGAAATATAATTTAATTTCAATGACATACCGTGCTTGATTCAGGGATATGAACTTTTTCTTCTTTTTCAACTTTTCTCGACAGGCCTGTAGTTTCAGTTGGCCTGGGATGTGACTCATCCATTGTGGGCTATAAAAAATGCACCATATTATACATATTATAGTAGTAAGCATGGTCAAGGTTATCGCCCCAGGGCGTTATTCTCACCACTAAACAGTAATCAGACATGGTTATTTTGTCATAATTCGGTGTTTAAACGAAAGAAAAATGAGAAATGAAAATTGTAGATAAAAAGTAACGTTAATACTCAGTTCCTAACCGAAACTCAGTAAACCGAACGGCCACTAAACAATGGACTTGGTTGAAAAAGTGTTTAAAAAGATTTTTTTTTTTAACGATCGACACCGGAGAGGGGACAAATGATACAACAATAAGGACCGACTACAATTTATTGTAATGATTCCACTCCAACAATTATATTGACGAATTGTGACAGATAAGATAGTGAATAAATAATAAAAATAAGGAAAAAGAATATGTATATATATTTACTTATACTAATTAAATTCACTTTATTGCAGTCATTCGGTGCCACACCACCACCGCACAGATTTAATATCGTTTAATAGAGTGTATCGTACGCACAGAAGTTTGGCTTTGGCTTAATGCCCTATGTACATTGTTCGTCGTGATTTTTATTTATTTTTTTTTTTTTAAATTATTTCTTATTTCTATCGTAGTATCATTATTTATTATGCAGTCGCAGCACTTGAGACATAACCTTACAGTCTGCGTGCGCACCTAACACGTGTATGTATGCGGCGTATACAATTCGGTTGATATGGTATTATCGTGACGTTTTGTATACGTGTCCCCTTGTCAAAAGAAATTAAATTCTCCACTGGAGTGTTTGAGTATATCAAAGATTAAATGAATTAGGCACGATCTTAAAATACCACGAAACTGGATATTCAATGACAATAATTATTAAAATTGTTATATAATTTTGATTACTATTAAGCTGTATTGTGTGTTTTACGCCCAGGGCACAGATAATAATAATATAGAATATAATATGTTCTCATATTATCTATTGTCTTACGTCATTAAAAGTAGTAAAGTGGAGTAGATAATCTTTCAAATGGACACTATGTTTTGATTATATAACCATTAATCTTTACAAATTAGACATGGCTTAATTACAATATATTATTGTCTACATAATGTATATATTTTAATCCACGTATGTGGTCCGTATAATTGTAAATGGCAATAATTAGCGTTTGGGTTTTTTCCCGCAATCGTCCTACATTCTTATCGTATCGATTTTTTTTTTTTAATTTGTGATAAAATATTATAAAAAATATTATTCTGATATTATATTTTATTCACAAGTATATATTTATATATATATATATATATATATTAATGTATATTATATTATCTGTACTTTATTTAATTTTAATTTTAGTTTTTTATGTGTAATAACTAATAGTGAATTCTGCAGAACATGTTGTCATAATTAACCGCATTTCAATAAATTGGAAGGAATAGGGTAATGGGTAATTGCCCTAAACGAGTAGGTACCTATAATCATAAATTTGTACCGTGTATCTATTATCACGAATAGCTAAAATTTTCGATGTACCTAACTACCTAGGTCCTAGGTATTGGTTTAAATAGTATTATTATAAGTACCATTATTGGATTTTAAGAAGCTTTTCATACACGTATATATTTAGTATAGGTTTAATAAATTGTTGAGACTTTACACTTTACAGTTTACATTTTGGAAGAGGTTAAGCTCTTTAAAAGGATGCCACACCCACATGTGTTGTCTCCGTCTTACAAATGGCAAATTTTTTGTTCAGTAGAACTAATCTTGTGCTGTTAACTTTAATATTAAAGTGAATTGACCTTAATCTAACTTTAAGTTAAGAACATTATCTGTGTTAATATTTTGAATTATTTTTATATTTTAATTTTTAAACAAGTTTTGAGTATTTTTAAATTTAAATATTTTACATAATAACTAATAACTTGCTTAAAAATCTTTGTACAATACATGCAAACACGGATAATGTTCTTAACTTTATGTTTGATTATAGGTCATTTCACTATTAATTAAAACTAACAAAGCAAAATTGATTTTGCTACGCTGTGCGCATAGGAATATAAAGATATGTCTGTGCGCATTATCAAATAAACTATTTTTTTTTTTTATAAATTTATCAATGCATTATTTCTATAATAATAATAAATAAACAAAATATTTCGATAATAAGTTCATGTTTATACATGTAATTATACAAATATAAATAATACACACAATGTATACAACGTCTTGTGTAAATTTTATTAATATATTCTTAATTATAACCTTTTATTCTATATAGGTACCTAATTTAGTAATAGTTAACATTTAAGTATGTTTAGATGAGGCCATGGATGGTGTGATAGAATGACATAAAGGAGTACGGAGCTTTTTTACTATTTAGTTTAATTATTATAAGGGATGCTAAGACAGTTTTTAATTTAAGAGACTTTGATCACTAACTAACAAGTAGATATAGCTAGATGTTCATGTAAAACTATTTAAATAGTTGAATAAACAGGAATTAAACGATAAAATAAACGTAATTAATTAAACAGTAGATAAGTATGTCTATTATATTATAATTTAGAATTAATTATTAATACAAATAGATACATTATAATATCCCGAATATCCGAAAGTTACGATTACTTATTATCCAAAAAAGTGTTAATTTATAAAAAATAATAAATAATTAAAAAATTGGAAAAATATTAATTACTTATTTAAAATAATATTTCTTTATACTTGGTAGGAGCTTGTAAGCTAGGTACTGTTTATTTCCTAGGCGTCTAAAAAGTAGCTATCATAGCTATGATAATCATTAATCAGTACCTAATTAATAAGTTATAATCAGTCTAAAGTTAACATAAATAACTACCGAGTTAATATATTTATTATTCACCTAAGTCTTCACTAGATTGGTATTTAAATAAAACAATTTCAAAGGTTAAAAATTAGAATTATACCAAATTATATTATTTATACAATAACTATAGAATTATAAGTATTTAAATATTTTATCTGGATTAACTATATAATTTTAGATTTGATTGATTTATTTACTGTAGGTACATAGGTATAGTTAGAATTCTTAACATATTTATTCTTAGTATTTTGTTTGAATGTTGACAAGTTGATTAACGAATAACGTTGATATTTAAAATAATCATAAAGCAACTGACACCGAGGTGAACAAAACTAGACAAATTATTTATTTAGTGATTCTCTATACTTAACTGTTTTGTGCTATAACCGATATTTGTAATATCGTATTTCATTCTTAATGAGCAGATTAGTGGACAAATATTTTGTGAAATACTTTAGTACCATTCCTCTACACTCATCTTAACTAAATAGTTTTAAGTTTTAACTTATTAATTATCTATATTCGTTTAAAACTCAATTTTTATCCGTTATACTGAAATTTTCAAAAAAATATTCTTATCAAATTTTTATTATTCAAAAAAGTAAAAACTGTAAAACTATATTTTAATTTCGAAAACATTGTTTTGTTATGATTGAAAATAAAAAATAATAGTAACAAAATATCTTAAAAAACATAAATACTGTTTGAGATGATAAATGTTGAAAATAAAATAAAAAATAATTATTATTTAATAAATTATAAAAATGATAGAAGGAACTATCACATTGCATAACATTGTTAATTTCTAATAATTCACTATATTGTAAAATTTTCAAAATCATTTAATAGATATTATTTTATTTTTGACTAGTATTAAATAAAAATTAATTATACATTTTGTAATCAGTGGTACTCGTTATAATATTATGTGTCGGAAAAACATCAATGTGCAAAGTAATTTTTAATCACCAAATATTATATGTAAATTATTTATAAAATAGTTTTAATATAAAATAAATAACAATGTAAAATTTATAACAAAAATCTTTTAACTGTTATTTTATGATAACCATTAAAACTATTTATTTAATTGGAAAAAAATAATTGTTTGTTTAGGATTGTTCTAATTTGAAAAATATATTAACAAATTTTATTTTAGAATTAATATACTTAAAATTATGAAAAGTAAAATTAATGTATTCTTTAGCTATTGTTTAAAAAAAAGTTTAAGCCAAAAAGTAAACTTTTCTATAATTTGGAGCAGTTAACGTTTTGTAGTAATTATGTTTAATTAATATATTTTTTTTTATTGCTAGCCTGTTTTGTTATAATTTCTTAGATTAAATTCATTTTTTTGTGTTTAATAATAACTTATTAAATAAATTAAATGTACCTAACACATTAATATTTCTTTATTTATTTTAGATTCTGAACGGAGTGATGAATGTATTGATTTTACAATGATGTGTGTGTGTTTTTTTTTTTTTTTGTGTCTGTGTACAGCATAAGTAGTCGAAATAATGCTTCAATTTCAAACTTCGGGGGTGGTTTCCGATAGCAAAGTGAATATCCTTGGTACATTATAGAGGTAAAAAGTAAACATTTTTCAACAATTTTCAAAAAAATCGAAAAAAACAAAAAAAAAAAATGACGGAAAAACGGGAATTTTTACGCAAAACCAGTTTTTGACCAAATCGATTTTTTTATATGGTTGTAATTCAAAAATTAATCACTGTAAATACTTGAAATTTCACCAAATGTTTATGTTAGTGTTATCTATGTATAGTTTAGTTTTCAAAAAATTTTGACTTTTTTTGTTATTTATAGACCACTGAAATTATCGATTTCTATGAGAATTTTTTTTTGAAGTGTCGATAAAAAAATGTTGGATTACCAAGAAATTTTGAAAATTTAATACAAGGTTCCTTATGAGTTGTTTTTATTGTAGCTAAAAAAAATTAAAAATCGTTAGTCACAATTTTTTTTTATAAACGTTTATAGTTCAAATATTTACGAAATCTATCAAAAATGCGAAAATTTGTAAGTAATTTTGAAGTTGAAAAATCGTAAATTTTTTTGTGGTTATAACTAAGGATTAAAAATACTACACTATGTTTTCCCTAAGTTTTCCTTCAAGTAGCTATAGTAAAAACTCGAAGCATCATTATAGAAAAAATTTTAAGTGCGTTTGAATTTTAAATTTTTACGAAATAGCGTAACGATAACGATTTATCCTCAAACGATTTTAAATATTTGTTAATATTCAAAAAGTATAAGTCATAGATATTTGAAAATTTTACCAGTTATTTAGATTGGCATTTTCTTTACATAATTTAATTTTCAAAATATTTTGACTTTTTTTGAGCTATTTATAGACAACTGTGATTTTTTTTTTAAGTATTGATAAATTTTTTTTGACCCAATTAAAATATTTAAAAATTTAATACAAAGTTCCTCATAAGTTATTCTTATAGTGATCAAAAAATTTTAAGAATACATAGGCACAATTTTTTTTTATTAGCATTTGAAGTTCAAATATTGACAAAAATTCGTCAAAACCATGAATATTTGGAAATTATTTTGTAGGTATAATTCATAAAAATTAATAATTAATTGATTAACCATGACTTTTGCAAATGCGCCCTAATTGAAAAATAAAATATTTGTTTCAAAATAGAATGTATGACACTATTTAAATATAATATATCCTAGACTGACAAATAATCTTCGTTCAGAATCGTTTTTCGTATACAATGATACCCATCATTGGATTCAAATTTAACCTACCCTAGTCCGAGGTTCACCCCACCTCCTAATGTACAGCAGAGCGGTACCCACTTGTCTGCTTTTTTTATTTAAAAAAGAATATTTAAAATCTACGCTATAAGGTATAATAAGCAAATTTGAACATACAATAAATAGTTATACTGCTTGAAACACACGAGGGCAAGGCCATCCAGTGATAGAACCCAACGTTATTATTAATATTATTTTTTTTAAATTGTTTACTTAAATTAAATTAAATGGTTTGATAGCCGTCAATCGCTTAGTAAATCACGACACTATTTACTTTTAAGACGGCGTGAGGGATTACTAGGAAACGAGTAGATGCAAGTTCTGCGATTAAAGGATTAAAATGAAACCGTAATTTAGAGTGAAATTTTTTATAATGTTTTGTGGCTATTTGATTTACTGTTTCTATTTTAAAGTCATTTTGAAGTGTGGAATTTGATACGTTCCAAGGTGCAGAAGTGATAATGGGGAGAGTGATGGATTGGAAGGCTTGGAGGGTTCGAATTTGGAATGGTTTGGCGCATCCCCAGATTTGGATTGCAAAAGCCCAGATAGGCCATATTAAGGATTTGTAGATGATTATTTTTGTGTGGACAGCTAGTTTTGATTTCAATATTGGGCGAAGTAAGTGAAGTCGACTATTTAGAATTTTTCTTTTTGATTTAAACACATTAATATTAAATGATTTTATATGACATACTTTTTTTTTGCAAATTAGAATGTTTTTTGTAATTTCTAAGCATTAATTATTGTTAAAAAACAGATAGGTTGCGTTTAAAATAATTTTTTTTGTAATTTTTTTGCTTTATATTTTAATATTCAATATTCCTTTAAGTTTCATGTGTGTCTATTTAGGTAACTAATAAATATAGATACTAATACGAGTCTTGAAGAAGTTTATAAATTAAGTAAGTATTGAAAGTATAATTTTTTTAATGTTTAATTATACGCTTAAAATATTACCTATTAAATAAAACCTTCGTGGTTGTTCATGCAATTAAATAAAAATGTTTATAGTTATTAATGTTTTTAGTTATTTATAGATGAAGTTTTTTATAACAGTATTACACACCTACCTATCTAACGTACCTAAAACACGTCTATAAATAGTAATACAATTATTATAAATTATATAGCTTATTGAGATTTGGGATTAAAATAATAGATAAATATTCAGATAAAATAAGCTAAATGAGAAATTCATAATATACCTAATTTATTTCAACAACCTTAAGTATATAAACATTTAAATAAACCTAATACTCCGATTAGCTATTGTTTTATGACTTAACTGTTTACATGAAAGTTATAACTTATAACTATATAAGAAACCATAATATTTGTTATTACTACAGAATTTGAATTTTGTAGATATTTAATGATGACTGGGTTTTTTTCTATTTCTGATCACCTTAATTGTCAAGTTTATTATTTATAATTTATCTAATTACTAGACTACATTGTGTATATTTTATACACCTAATCATTGTGAATTTATTTTATATCGTTAAATATATTTAAGTAGATATCTACTTAATAAATAATAATAAAAACAATATGAATAAATATTTTTTTAAATAATGACCGTTAATTATGTAATGTAATTATTTTAATTTATTTTTTAATTAATTATCTACAATACAAAAGTTAGGTATTGAACTTATCAATAATATTTTTCGTTTCAGACATTTGAACTATTAACGCAAAAAATGTATTTAAAATTTTTATAAACTACATTACTCAGAAGGAAATGGTGTAGAGATCTTCTCAATGAGTAATTAAAAAAAAAAAAAAAAATTATCATGCAAAGGTAGTGTAACCACTGGGTGACTCCTCCCATCACGTATTCATGTTAACATCTTCTAATATCACATATTCTTATTGTCCCTAAAGGAACAGATTGTATATACCTTATAAATAATAATAATAAAAAAAAAAAACATTACTGAGGTCTGCAATAAATTAAAATAATTTAATATTTGAGATTCTTAATAGATTCTATTGTTTTTTCTATTATCGTGTATTTTAGAAACAGTTAAAAGATAAGTGTGCACCTCTATGTAGGTCTATTATAGATATAGATTGGAGATTGTATTTTGTATCATTTATGTAAGTACAAGGTACTTAAAAACATAGTTTTAAAGTAATAGATAATAAAAATAATTTTATTCAACATTATACAGAAATATGAAGAAAATGAGTTCAAAGTATTTGCAATTTACACGGACAAGTCTATGAAAAAATAACAACACTACTTGACCGACTATATATTATTGTGTACATAAAGGGAAAAGACTATAGGAGTTGTGCGCTAATAGGGTACATACTTTAACACACTCACGTGAAGGGATAATAACACTCAAAAAGAGATTGGTTAAAAATTAAAATGGATTTTTCCTGTTGAGGGCCATCACTCTAGTTATTACAGTACAATATTATAATATACCAGAAAATAATTGATTTTTAATTATGTAATTAGGTACTAAATTTAGTTTTGGTCTTAAACTGACCAATTAATTATAACTCTGCCGTTTACTTTGTTTTCATCATATTTTTTATTTTTGTTTTACACTAAATAAAATATTATTAATTATTAACAATAATATAATAAAATTATGTCTTATTTAATAGGATAATATTATAGTATAATATTTTATTGATTGTAGAAATTGACAAAAGTTTATTTGATCGACGAAAAAATAAGATTGGTCACGTAGATATTTATAGGTATTTGTCATTCAACAAATACATGCTTAGTAATTTCTAATTACTAACTAATATTCCTAATTGAATTGAAAACATGTTGATATTAATATTAAACCAAAATATACGTCCAGGATTGATAGTTATGTCCACTGGTGTATACTCCTCCACCCCCTTTGGAAAATTCTGTGCAGTACGTTGCGGATTATGTCTGATTATTAAAGTCCGGAGAGCTTAAAATAATTTAAAGCAATTTGCTGCAAATATTAATTATATTTTGTATTTATGAATAATATCTATGAGATAATCATGTTATTGTTATTTTATGTAACATAAAAACTATAAAAAATGGTGGGCAGTGTTAGTCTGGCTATGGCAGTCAGACAGTGAAAGCGGTCGGGGCTCACGATTGTGTTTGTGTTGAAGAAGGAGAATTTGTAAAAAATATTGCCATTTTATCTATTTACTATTTAATAATTTCATCAATGTTATTTAAAAATAGTCTTGTTAAGTACTTAAGTAAAAGTATTAAGATATATTTAATATCTATAGTTCTGTTGAATTATAAGGTAAAACTACATTTTATGTAAAACTGTTGAATTATTTATAAGTATCTATAAAATATACTTTTTTAAAGTATCTGTATTTGTACTTAAATAGTTTTTATACTGAGTTATCAAATATTTATTTATAAATATGTATCTTAAATACTATTTACAAATAAATAACTATACTTATACACGAATAATTTTATTAGACTACTTTAAATCATTAATATTAATGTATGTAGAAAAATATGCAGAAATTAAATTCTTTAATGAAATAATTGCAAATTTAAAGCTTTAAATAAGTGTATTAAAAAATTCATAAATATACGAGGAATACAATAAATTAAATTTATTTTATTCTTTATATGATATTAATAATATAATTATATTTAATAAAATGCTTTTAATTTAATTTAATTTTAAACCTGTAAAATACGAGATTTTGTATGAAAAATATTTTTAACATAAACTTATGTGAATTGATTACATAGGCATAATTATAAGTACATAATATATTGGTATTATTTCTTATTAATAATAAAATAAAAAAAGGTAGGAAACCGCTTTGCTATACATACGGTGTCGAGTGAGTCACTGTAGTAGGTACCGTCTACGATATTCTGAGCGGAAACCGTTTGTCAGCTTATATCATTAAATATATTTCATAACATGATTTTTGTTGTAGCTATTTAAGTCAATTTTTACTTTTAGTTAGTTGATTAAATTTTTCTGAAAAATTGCAATTATTGTATTATTGGAATTTAAATATTATAATAATAAATATTTAAATCATGTTATATTATTGTTATTAATTTTCGAGTCAGTAATACCTTGCTATAAATACCACATAAAATATGAATAGGTTCACAGTATAAATAGATAATATCTAAAAATGAATCTACATTTTTTTGAAAATTTCATCGTGCATAATAAAATTCATTTTATATACAAATTTTTGAAAGTCTCCACAAGATAATATTTTCTCTCACACGTACACACATTGCTTATGTGCAATTATAGTAATAAGTTCCAAACAACGATCGTGTATGGGAACTGCATCTATTTATCCGATGAACTCGACAATTACAGTTTAGGTACTGTATTACCACCAATACCGTTTACTGTGTGGTCCGTGTATAGAATTTTTTTTGTTATTCACTTAATTAAATAATATTGTTTATATAAAACTATTTTACTAGTCATTGTAATAACCACATAATCACATGGAGAAATAGTTGAATGTTTTCAATTATAGGTATTTGGTTTATGTCATATGCCATATGGTGACCTGTCAAGCACACGGCTTACACGGAAAATAATAAAGTAATAGTATCTTAATATAGTTAAAGTCATCGCCTGTACTGTTTTATACAATTGATACGATTGATACGGTAAACCTTTTCAATCTGTGATCGATACGCATAATCCTTAGAAAACGAGTGACACGTACGTTTCATCGGAATGAAATCGATTAAATTATAGCAAACATACAATACTTATTCTACAACAATAATTATTTCTATGTAATGCTGCAGTATTGTTTATCAATATTTTATTATTACTTATTAGTTATTTAATAATAAATACACAATCGCAGATGGTGAAAATAATTCGATCAAGAATCAAACGTGATGTGATGGACTACGTGGATGAAATACTTGGCAACTTAAGACTGACCGACAGAAAGTATCAGGAATCAAGTATTAATGGAATAAATTGGTTATAACTTTCAATGTTACAGATTATAAAGGGATAGCGGAATCAATCAATTAAGAGATCAGTTGCTAATTGGCCATAATGCGATTAAATTGAGAGGGGATGATAACTTATTTTTGTGAGTTACTGATTCTTGATCAGTTGGGATTGGGTTGATAAGAAGTGTTTGAGAGTGTGTATATTCAACATAGATACTTGAAAAATTAGCTATACTATTTAATAATACTGGGTAATTATTTTATCAAATAACACTCATTATTTCAAAATAAATATGTTTTCATCTAGAATCACTCTGTATGACGTATGTTGTGTAATAAATAGTGTTATTACTTATTACTTATTAGTATAGAATTATAGAAGTCTGTATGCCTATATGATGAAACGATTATATTTGCGAGTTGTGAACCTTGATCATTTCTGAGTTCCAGTCCATTGCCCGTTTTCCGATGATCACGATATCATACATTAGGTGGCACGTATAGTGGTAAAAATACACATCATAGTTAGGGAGAGTCACCTTTATACTATACATTATATTATATACTGCAGGTGCCTTGTAGGAATGTATAGGCAGTCATTTATAAAATATGCTTCTACTATACGATAATAATTTAAATTTTATTTATTTACGTACGGTTTTAAACAATATTATTTTGTGTATGAAATATATAATATTTATAGGTTAGTAAAATCCAAATAAAACCTTGTTGAATATTTAGTTATTGTAATTTATTACGCTATAGAACTCCTAAAACTGTATAGTAATTGTTAGAACCCGTTTTCTTATTAGTTAATTACTCATTATCTTTTAAGATTATTTCAGTTGGTTATGTGTGCATAATATTCCACTTAAATTAGTTAGGTACTTGAAATACTGTTTACTAAAAGTGGCATGGTATTATTACTTTATTTTATAGATTTTCTGATTATAGCATATTATCAAAACACAAAGTATTAGTAAGTTTTATTATTTATTAATTGTTTACCTATCTTTAATAATACGTTTGAAGTATTTTGAATACGTTATTAAATAAGTTAACGAAAAATAATTAGATGATGATTTTTAATTCAAATGAAGTAAGTAAGCTTAAAACAATAGTAAGCTTTTTTGATGACATAAATATATAATCATTTGATATCATGTATTTTATAATTATTGTTATTTAATTTATCTACGTAATACCATTGGAGTCAAGTACTGATCTTTTAAAGATTTTCGAACGAAGTTTTTTATCTTTATCTTTTTGACGTTCATAACATAGTTGAAGTAAGAATTAAATTAAAATCAATAAAGGACACTTGAAAATATGGTAAGCTGATAATTATAAATGTTATTATTTTAAACTATGAAAATTGTATTTTTAGTTTTTGAATAAAGAATATTTACTGAATAGTCACAAAAATACAATAAAAATGATTTTGTATGCAATAAAGTATCGATTATCCGCGCTGCGAAGTAAAAAAAAAAAAAAAAAATGCTTTGTTATCTTAAATTTTTAAATTTTAAATTTAAATTAAGTTTAATAAGTACTTTTAACGATACATACATATTTATTTAATAATATTGCACTTAAAAGTTATACATACAGTACATAAGTTTTATTTTTAATTTCATAAAATATTTAAATTCTCGTTTATTGTATATTTTTAGTTATTGTTTAATTATCCGAATCCCCTTGGTCCCAATTAGTGCAATACCTATTCATATTCCATTGAATAATGCATAATAATATTATAATATAATATATTGTTCCTTTCCTATAGTTTACATAGTAAATTTGTATTTTCTGTTAATAACGTAATTGATTCACCTAACTTATTACATTTAGGCAGTAGATACATAGGTAATGTGATGAGAACAAATTTGGAATACCAACTAATAAGTCATCTAGTTGTATACTTGAGTTTAAGATTAAAAACATGCGGGGTAACACTGTCATATAAAAAATAAGTATTAGCGTATTTTTTTAATTTTTTTATTTAATAAGTATTTAAGGATTTAGATCTAGTTAAGTATAAAAAGTAAAAAAAATCATAAATAAAATAGGTGAACAGAAATAAAAATATAAGAAGATTTGTACCATAAAAACAATACATTTTATTATTTTAAGAAAATAATAATTTTATATGACTATAACCAATTATTATTTATGTGGTTAAAAAATGTTGTTGACAAATACATTTTTTAATTTTAACCACGTGGTTGATAAATTCTAACTATTGACCAAAATTTTAGTATTACTATTTACTATTATAACATGCGCTTAAGATATTTTATACCTTTAGTAGTTGATATACAGAAACTTTTAACTGTATTGGTGTATTTAATTTTTGAGTTAGTCACTGTAATAGATGTGTAAAATTTGAATGCAATGGTAAATCATTGAAAACGAAAAACAATTTTGAGCAGAGATGGTTTGTTAATCTACATCACTAAGTATATTTAATTATATGATTTTTGATTTTACTATTAAAGTAATTTATTTACGATTCTGAGCTGAGAATAAATACTATGTGTATAGTTTATTTTAATTGGTATTATTGTGATTTATTTTTATTAGTGTTACGTCATGTTAGTAATATTTATAGAAAACAATTAAACTCAAATTCAAAACTCTTAAAATTACTTAAAATATTTTGAAAATTTAATTTTTTTTAGAAAATTATAATTTACACTATAGTGAAATGTATCAACATTTTTTTAGTTAATATTTTTTAGTATTAATAAAATGATAAAAATCGTCTGAAGAAAAATCTTTATTATACGTTTGTTAATCAATGTTTTCAAATGATAAACTTTAAAGTGTTATAAAAGTAAAAGTTGTTTTATACTAAATTTATTTTTAAAATTCTGTGAATAAAACTTATGTGGAATCTTATAAAATATAATACATTATCAAGACTTAGATGATAACAATAAAAATTTTATGAACTTATAATTACAAAATAATATTTACATATTGTCGTAATATTGACGAATTTCATAAAAACTTTAACTTTAAATTCTTATAAAAATAATTTGTGACCAAGTATTTGAAATAAAATTAGTTTAAGTATTTTGAAAAAATTGTTATGTATGGAAAATATTAAATAATAGTATACACAGTAGTAAAAAGTTTGAAGTTTCTAAAATTAAATTAAATATAACACAATAAATAGGTAAAATTGTTAAAAGATAAATTGATATTTTTCATTTAAATATTTATCCAATTGTTCATAATGTTCCAAAATATAAGACAACATATTTTGTTTAGCAAGTATTTCCTTGTTGATTAAACAAGTAAAATTTTTAAGTTGAAAATTATAAGAGATCTAAGAATTTCATAACGTTTTTTCTGACATTTAATTATTAGGCAATCAATAATTATCATACAAAAAGTGTGATTGAGTTTTAAATTATACTAAATGTAAATTTAACGTTAAAATATATTAAAATTGAATTCATTTTACAAAATAAATATTTTAATTATTATACCACATGCATTTATTATTACATTGCATTTTGTTACAAAAGGTATTAATCAATAATTGATAATAATAATTACTGTAGATTATTTCGTAGTAAAAATTAAATACTTACTGTAAGAAGAAAATATAGATTTATCAGAAATGTTAATTATTTTTAATAGTAATCAAACAGACTATATATTTCTCAAAGTAATAAAAATGTTAATCGTCACTCACCTAAAGTTTTGTCATCATTATCTGATGAAATATTGGTTATCTCTAGTTATTGGCACTACCAAGTAACGAATTCGTACTTCCAGATTCGAGATAAATAAAGTAAACCTTTTATTTGAAAAAAAAAATATTTTGAACAAAAGTTTAATCTTAAATTTTTTTAAGTTGAATATTAAGAACATATTTTGCAAGTTATTTTACAAAACATTAATCCTGAAACAATTCATTATTATTAAAGTTTTAAATCTTTATTTTCTATACACAATAAAAAAGAAACTAATTTTAAAATATAAAATTTAAATTTGCCAAGTATTTTGAGTTAAAAAAAAAAAAAATAAAAAAAATATTTGTATAATATATTTATTTTGGTTTAAAAAGTTTGAATATTTAATTTAAGAATCCTCGTAAGTTGTTCTTTTAGCAATGTAAAATTATCGATAAATAAATAGGCATAATTTTTTTTTGTAAGTATTTGAAGTTCAAATAATGACTAAATTAAATATTAAAAAAACACTTTTGTTATTTTATTTTAATTAAAGACATTAATCGTAGAGGTTTATTGAAACTTTAGGTTATTACATTTATGATAATTGTCTATAGAAAATGAAATTTTCAATGCAAACTGACTAATTTAAAATTATTTGTATCACAAACTTATCACAGTCCTACAGAACCTGTTTATCAGTATTGACTTTACAAGATACAAGTTAATTACTATCACTATAATAATAATGTACTACATGTAGGTATTAGGTGTGTCATGTTTTGATAATCTTTCTTATAATAAATGGAAAATAAAATAATAACAGTAATATAAATAAATTATGTTGTATAAACACGTTATTGTTTCCGTTCAGAATCGTTTTCCGTTTGAAATGATTCATCATTAAATTTAAATTTAAATATTATTTATAATAGTGATGATGATGAACAATCAAAACCTATATAGTAAAGTGACTTTTCAAATATTTTTATTTTAAAATTAATACATGTGTTTATACTTTTATAAAAATAAACATACGCACAAATCGTGATTTTAGTTAATTTAATAATCATACATTTCAAAAGTGGGACAAATAAAATATGTCATCATATTCGTTTTTAAATTATTATAATGTTTACATTTTAACTGTCAAACTATAATTGTTGTTAAGCTATAAAAATAAATAATAAACCTACTATTACTCAAATATTAGTTAATAATGTTTTATTATTTTAACATTTATGTAATAGGTTAGTAATACATTTTTTGTTATGGATAATATTCTCGGTTATAATTTTTGACATAATCTATTTTAGTATTTACTGTCTCATAATTATATAATATATTTTGTAATCATTATTCATTTATCATACTATTCATACTTGTATTATATTCATGTTTAATAAATCGTGTTATTATATTTAATAAATATTCTAATATTTTTAACAATAAAAAACAAAGGTTTAGGCATTCGTATTACCTTAATAGAGAGTAGTGGTGTAGTATTGAGTAAATTTAAATGAAATAATAATTAATTAAATTAGATTTAAGTTCAAATAAACTATTCTGAATAAATGCAAATAATGTTTAAAGAATTGTGTAATAATTTTAAGTTACTTAAAAACAAGGGTAATTAATAATTTATGATTTAGTTATAAGGTGCGTATATTAAATAATAGTAATGCACAATTCATGCAATATGTATATATATATATATATATATATATGAGTAACTCTGCATGTATAATAATGTATTAATGTCTGAATAACTAAAATTTCGAATTTTATTTAAAAAATAACATCGATGTATAATCTTAGGTATAAACAATGAGCTTTTAATTCTGATAAAATAATTTAAAGTTTCAAGTATTTTTATTTTTATTTTTATTGTTAATTGTATTTTAGTTTATACAATTTCTTTCATTTCTGAATAATAAAGTTATATAAAAATGTCATTGGCTTTTATAATTTTCAGTTAATATCATCAGATATTTCATTTAAAAGTTGTACTTAAATTAAATAACGGATAAGTTATTAATTATGATTTAATTTAATGTTGTTTTTTAACACGTGTTAAAACAGTTAAAATAGTAAAGGTTTCGTTGGTTTGGTTTTTAAAGCATAACTTCATTAAAATAACCGAAATTAACATAAAATATCTAATTTATCCACAAGTATATTGTTTTTTACTTTTTAGATGTTGTTAAATTTTACTATAAATATATAAATATTAAAACATAATGTGAAATAAACTAATATTTAAACTCAGGAGCTTAGTTAATTAAAATTAAAGTTATTATTCCATAGTAAATTTAATATTTATGTGAGTTTGATAAGCATATAAATATTATGTTTATATAACTAAAATCTACATATTTAAAAATTTCAGTTAAATTGTTATATGCTTATTTCATTGCTAATAAAAAAAAAAAGGAATAATTATTAATACCAATGATATTATATATATATATATATATATATCAATTTTACTGTGTTGGTAATCAAATAAAAACTAAAAACAATCAAGTACCTAATAAGTATTTCAATTATATACCATTTATAAATATATCTATATACATTGATGAGTTTTTAAATCAACAATTCTAATTGATATGACTTTTTGTTGAGAATTATTTGAAACATATTATAAAAATATATATTTTATAATTTAATTTTTGAAAATAATTATATTTCAAATACTATAATAATTAATTTTAAACTATGATAAAACCATAATTAAAATAGGTTAATTTTGAATCAATTTATTAATTATATGTATCTTACAACTTATAAGTTATAATGTTATTAATGAACAGGTAAGACATTTGTTACTGGATTTTTACACCATTTGTGTTCAATTATAATATTTATTATTTAATTAGAAAATTAAAGTTTTTGAATACCTATATTAACTTAGTACATTATATATTTATTTAAATTTTTGACCTACGATTTTTAATTTTACTTTTTAATTTATAACTTGTCAAATTAAAAAAAAAAAGAAAAAAATATTTAAGTAATAAGTACGTGTAAATAGTCATGTGCACAGAAAAATTCACTTACCTTTATTTTTATATCCATGTGTAATTTAATATTTTATTCACGATGAATCTATACTCTATAGATTTGTATACATTATTAAAAAACTATATTAATAACAATAACAATAATAATAATAATAATAATAATAATAATAAAATAGTTTTTAGTATAAAAAAAAAGTTAAAGTACAAAGCTGCGTGAAAATTATGTCGGGTATTGTACACAACACGTTCAAAACACATTGAATGATACCGATTTAGTGTGAGCCGTAATAGCGACAAACCTAGTGAAACGCTGGCAAGGTCGTGTGGTGTGCGTTCCTTCTACATGAACCGATCACTATTTTGTGTTAGCTACACAATACAGTTGCACATTACATCCTCCAACATAACAACTGATTTGTTATACGGATGACAATAGTAAAGGTTGCTGTCAATATAATGTTTAATATTTATATATTGGAATTGATAACTTTAAAATTAGGTTACTCGAATAGATTTTCATTTATTGAAATATTATTGAGTGATTATTACTTAATTATAAAAAATGTATGTTTAAATTAATTCATAGTTAAGTATTTACGTCCTATAGCATAGATAATATAATGCTTAGTAGTTGCTACCTATAATCTATATAATGTAATATAAATTATGCCCAGGGCACGGTTTTATAACTCCCAAATTATGCACTTTGATCGTAATACAATAAATTATAATAATGTTATAGTTAATACAAATTAATTTGATCAATTCAAAACATACAGATATGTTAAAGTTAATAAAAAATAATTCAAATAACCAATATAATTTACCATTCAAAAATATTTATCAAAATTTTTGTATATATATTAATTTGATTTTTATAATTGTATTGTAACCATTTGTCATTTACCAATGCGGTGGTATTAGATTAAATGAATAATTCATGTTTATCTAGTGGGAAAACGACGTTTACTTGTAATAATTTTTTTATTACGTAAACTAGACAATTTATATGAAATTAAATAAATAAAAATTGATTTATTGATATTTTTATGTTTTAAAATTTAATCTACATAATTTAATATTATTTTTTATAAATAAAAGCAATAAAACAAGTAAAATTATTAACTGTATACAGTGTTGTCGTATGTACAAAAAAATATTGAGTGAAGCAATGAATATTTTGGTTTATACATATGTTTTTTTCTATAGACTGTGAATCCTATTTAAAGTAGAACCATCAAAACTCTTATCTGGTAAGGTGGTAATTTTTTTTTTAGATATAAATGTAAAATTATATTAAAGAAATTACAGAAAATGTTATGGTAGTAAACTTTATAAACTTGTAATCGAGCTTTTTCAAAATCTATTTTCAATTAAGTTGCTCTGCGATGGATTTTAAATTTAATATCAAAATACACCAATACGCTGTGCTAATACATACTTGAATAAGTTGAGTGAAGCGACGCAAGTAAGTGCAAACCCGAACCCTACATTCTATCTCTTTCGTTTTTAATTGAAATAGATTAACAACTAGCTCTCTGAATTGAACTGTAGTTAATTAATGTCTCTGGTAAAATATCTTAAATCTTGAACAAGAAATTAAGGCAAAGGTTTATAAATATAAATAATAATTTTTGTAAATTTTCTTTAATCTTTTAAATATAATACATTTATTTCGAATATTTTAAAATAGGCTGCAAGTTTGTAACAGTTGTTAACAATTAAAAATAACTGCCAATATTACTTTACTCTACTGCAATAATCATAATAATGAATTAAAAATGGTGATCTAAAACATAAATACCCATAACATCAATGTCACGAAATACCAATCAAATTAACCACCAAGCGTAACACTATATGTAAGTATACTAAATTATGTCATTCTATTAAAACAAAAATTTAACATAGACAGTTTGAAGGACACGACCATGGATTTATTTAAAACATAAAATACATAATACTGTAATTTACAATACAAAATAATGAGTTAAGCTAATGTTTAGTTTGAATTTAATTTAATTAGGTACATATAACGTATATTTTTATTTACTATAATCGGTTATTCAAGCGTATATTAATTAACTTATACTGAATTGCTTTTATAGATTAATATGTATTGTGAATTATAATTTTTAATACCTTTAATCTAATTTAATGTGAAAAATTATTTAAAAATGAGGGAATAATGCTTTGACAAATTTTTATGAGTACACTTATATTAGATTTGAACTATAATTAAATGTATTGATTTCTTGAACCTATAGTCATCGTCATAATGCTATTAATTTTCACTAAATAACATTTTTAACTTTCATAAAGTTAGTTAATTTTAAGTTTAAAATATATTTATTATATTATACAATCTAAAATATTTGTTTAAGAAGTCCTTAAAATTATTGTTTGGTGTATTATGTATTACGCCGTAGTTACATTATTTATGATACATATTATTAGTACGTAGTTTTAAAATCAGAAAAAAAATACATTTATAGAGTTCATAGTTTTTGCGATAGATGTCGCATTCAGTCAACCTCCAACCCCCATTTCGTTTCGTTTTCAACCCCTCATACATGCTTATGTTTGAGTGGCGTTTTCAAGGAAAACACTAGTTTCCGCGTCCGTGTTCTCGCACTCAGACGTATATTATATGCATTTATCTTGTGTCTATATAACGTTCAATTTGTGTCATAAATTAAATTAACCAATAATCTTCTAAAAAAATGTACGTTATTTAAATATGAAGAAGTTTTTTGTAAGTATTTTTTTTTTTTTTAATTAAGATATCTTTTAATTATAAAAAAGTGATTATAGATAATAGATGTTATATTGGGTGTTGTTTATAATATTTAACTATTTGGATGTTCAGTTACATTATTTCATCAACATAAACATAAATTCTTAATTATGAAATAAATTTACATGAACAATATAATACATACTGGTAAATTTTGAGATAGAAAATGAGAACATTTATTTTCGTTAAATATGTATATGTGTGAACAATTTATTCTAAGCCTTTAGAAGAATATAATATAATAAATTTAAAATAAATCATAGTTTATATCGAAATATTAAATATTTTAATTTTTAATGTATTAAAATTTATATTTTATATAATTATATGCTTATCCAATATAATGAAGGTTTCGTTTATTTGGTATTTTTAATTAAATTGTGACATATTAAGTGTTAAAAATTGGGATGTTATAAAAGTTGCTGGGATGTAAGTATAAAGTTTATTTTGGTTTAAATTTTCTAGAGGTTTCACGAATTTGATTAAAAGATATAATATTTATTTATTGTGTGCTGAAAAGAGTTTTGAAAAAATTTTGTAATAGTAATATGCAAGAAGAAACGACATTGTTCATAACAATCATAACGAGCTTTTTTCCACACTATCACAGTCCCTAGGATTGGTAGGATCCCGCAAATGACGTGATATCGCTTGAGTAGCGGAAAGCTATCATTTTAAGATTTCGTTTATTTGAATATTATGTTAATGATAGTATGTTTGGCTAATCGAATAATACAAAATAAATTTCATAGTAAACATGTTCGTAAAACATTAGATGTACTCATTTATTCTATAAGTATCAATATTTAAACCATTGAAAGATATTTTTTAAATTTATCAATCATATTTCATCGAAAAAAAAAACATATACACAATATAGAAGTATTATAAATATTGTATTTATCAAATAAGAAAATCTAAAAAAAGATAAAATAAATAATAATAAATTCGTATGTCATGTAAATTGTGTATAATTTTAATAAATAAAAATGTTTAAATTACTTGTACTTTAATTTTTATGTTATATGAAATAAATATAAAGTTAACAAGTAAAAACCTTATTTAATATAAATATATGGCTATAATTGTTTATTTAATACAAACAATTTATTATTATATTATAATTTATAAGTATCTATTTGGTTTGAAAAAAAGAGAAATATTTGAATATATTATTATTTAATATTATTGTAGCGGTGTATAAATAATTATTATATATTTAAAAACTCATAAGTAATATAGGCAATTATTAAAAAGGTTGTAACATCTATATTTTTTGATAAGCAATAATTCATAGAAATATCTAGTAAGGGAGCTTTTATTATTTTGGCAAAATTAGGCATTTTAAAACTATTTTGTAGTAAAAATGTATGCAATTTTAAATTGTAATACTTAATATCTAAAGCTATGAAATATAATATATAAGGCTCTTCGCATGTTGTTCTTCCAGCAATGTAAAAATATTGTAAATTAATAAGATATTCATGTTAATATATTTGTATACAAATGTAGGCTAATGACTTTAGTTGTAAAGCTTTAAAATTGATATTAATAAATAAATTAAAAAAATATATAAGAACAATTTTTTGTTATAGATATAATAGATATATTTAGTACCTAATTTAAATGTTGATAAAATTGGATTTTTAAACAAAAATACCAATTTAAGTTATTTTGTTGTAATTTAAGAAATATTAACTTTAGATACTTAAAACTTTTCATAACTACGTATATCATGATTTTTTATAGACCAATTATTTGAACCAATTTTAAACTATTTATTCCCCTAATTTATTTATACTATTTTATGAATATTGATTTATTAATTAATAATATTAACATATTATGGTATGGCTAGGTGATACAAAACTATTAATTATTATTTATGAAATAATATTCGATGTTTTAGAAACTAACTTTATAAGTTATTTAATAATAGAAAAAATTAATTATTAATATTAATAAGTCATAAAATATCCCTTAGAATAGAGGTTGAAAACTGACATTTATCAATACGTTTTTTATATTATTTATTGGATCTTTATATTTTGCATTTTTAATTTTCTAGTTATTTCATTGTGAGTATTATATGTTATTTAGTATTACACTATACAAGTGCAAAATTTTAAAACATAAATAGGTGGTAATCAATAAAATTAAAATAAAACTTGTAAGGATAATTTAACAATATATTTTTAAAACCTAGATTAGTTTAATCAAACTAACCTAGTCAAACCTATTGGTACATACAGATGGAATAAAGTATAGTAGTATGACGGATTTATAAATTATACGATATATCTATTAAGTATAAAATATTAACTGAATTAAAATAAGAAAGTTAAATATAAAATAATACTAAATTTTACCCATACTAGTAATGGTAATTTTTATACTAAAATAAATTCTATTTAGGTATAACGAATAGATTATAACGATACTTTACTTTTTTTTTACGTTTTTTTATATTTATTATAATTCATGTACGTTTAGGGACACATAACCATATAGGTACCCATTTTCAGGGCCAACGTTCTAAAAAAATAATATTCTTATTTTTATTAGAATTATTAATATTTTTTTACAAAAAATTCAAGGATATCGTATTAGCTGTAGCGATTACCACATATTAAATAAAGTTTTTTTTTTTACATTAAAATATTTTTAATAATAGGTAATTTGCAGAAACTTTCCACAGGTTAGGAATAATTGAATTTTTTACGTAAAATCAGATTTTGATAAACTCGATTTAGTTTTTATGTTAAAAATGAATAACTGTAGGAACTTGAAAATGTAACATAAGATTCCACATAAGTTTTTCTTATTGTAGTCTAAAAACATTAAAAATACATAGTTATGATTTTTTTTTTATTTATAAGTGTTTGAAGTTAAAACTTTGACAAACATTGTTAAAAGACGAAAACATTTTGAAATTATTTTGCAGTTAAAAGTTTGCAAATGTATTGCAAGATTTTTCGTAAGCTATTTTTATTGCCATTAAAAAATTTCATCAATAAATTAATATATTGACAAAATTGAATATTTAAATTGAGATTGACAATTTTGATTATTTTGTTGTAATTCATAAATATTCTTGAGGAATCGGAATATTATATTACTGTACGTTGCGACGTTTACAAAATATTTAGATCAATACTAAGCTATTGATCATATTTTATAAAGAATGTTTGTCCTCGTTCAGAATCATTTTTTTACATAGTGACTTATCAATGAATTAAAATTTAACACATCTATTACAGTAACCTATACAATTACAAAGTACACTCAATTTCCACTGTATAGCAAAGCAGTTACCTACTTTATCCCTTTTTTACCTGACAATTTTTTTTTTTTAAATTAAATAATTAATAACTGCCAATTATATTAATAATGATAATAACTAAGTGCTAATAATTATAAATTCAATTCATCGCCATTTAAAATTATTTTATTAGAGTGTTTATAATAATTAATTATTATTATGAGTTCTTTTATATTCTATAAAGATACTAAATTGAACTTCTTTTTTTACTAAATATGAGATTAATTTTACAAGCTTTCTAGGATGAGTATAAATGTTTGGTATATTACACTCTCAATTTAGTAGCACATATCATTTTTTTTTTTAAATGGCTAAATCGTGTGCAACGGATTTGTTGGCCACCTGGGGCAGTATTGATTTGGTGTTTTTTATGGTAGGTTTTGAGTGTTAGGAATATTTTTTCTTCTACGTTTATTTTACTAGTTTTTTTTGTTATTATTATTTGTTGCCAAAACTTCCAAAAAACTTTTATTCCAATACCACGGCGGCAAAGGTGTCGCGTGCCAGCGGTATTTTTGGATGTTTACCAAAAGTCATGTGTATCGATCTGTTAGGCATTTTTCACCTTCCCCAATCCTAGACGATGGTTAAGACGGAAAATATATAAAAACATGAGAGAATTGAACGAGTTAAAGTTCTAATAAACACGACTTTTTGGCAAACAGTCAAGACGTGCTTAGAATTACACCGATGTCATCCACCAACCAAAATTTATCCTATCAACCTAGTGAAGAAAGAAATTATGTTCTGACACTTTAGAAACATTGAATTTATTGTAGCAAGTATTTATTAAATTTCATTATTTTTAAGTTCAAATTCATATTATGGTCAAAACTAATTTATTGGTAGTTAAAACTTGATATAATGAAACATTTTATAATGTTAAGTTTGTCATTTCAAGTGTTCTGGACATAGATAACAGATAGGTTAACCTCAATATTATTAGGTTTAATTACTTTTTATTAGTTTCTGAGTAAAGTGAGGAATATATTAAATTTAATTATATTTAATAGGCTGTCTTTAGTTTTAGAGCAAAGTAATGAATGCATTTTAAATTATAATTGCTTGTTTAAAAATAAATTTGTAGTGTTAAAATTTAATTTTTAATTTATCTAATATTTTATTTTGTATTTTTATTTATTTACAAAATAAAATTCTATCATCTTTTAATCAAAAAGTTCTATTAGGTATTTCTTTTTTTTTTTGAATTAACAGAAGTTATGTTTAAAAAAAGTCATACTATTTTTTTTTTTCAATTTGAAATGTTTTGTAGTATCTCGTTGGTATTTTAATTTTACATTTTCGTTTTTTATCATAAGTTTTTTGAAGTACAAATAAACATTTCAGAAGTTTCGAAAAAAATTAAAAAAATTAAACTATTCAAGCGGTTGTAATTTTAACTGAGCTCTGATCCGAATTATTTTTGCATGAATTTTGCTTTTAAATTAACAATAATAGTTAATAATACACAAAAATTCTGTATTTCCAAAAATAAGTTAGTGAACCAAAATAAGTGTCTAACACATAATTTCTCGACTATCTTTTATATTTTAATAAGATGTTAATATTATTTATTTTGTATCGATTTATTCGCAAAACTTCATACATTTTTAAAAATAGACTGTTGAGCAGAGGTAGTAAAATTTTAAATACCTAATATACCTAGGTTAGGTTTATATATATAAAGTAAATGATATAGGTATGAAATTATTTTTTTTTTAAATTAGATGCATTTTTATAAAATATATACATTTGCTATTTATTTTTATTTCTTCTAGTTGAGTGGGTTTTCTCATTATATTCCATTTTTAGACTATATATATATATATATAATTTTTTATTGAAAATAACAAATAAAAGTAAAAAAAAATCAATATAATAAATTCATGAATAATATTATTTTAATTTATTATTTAATCAGTAAACTAAAAAAAATTTGGATTTTTGTTTGTTTTGCCATTAATTATTTGTATTGCTTAATGTTATAAATAAATTATTAAATAATCATGATTAATTTTAACTTATTAATTAAGGTATATTTACAATTTATTGTTTTATATTTAAAATAATTATAGGTACCTTTTTATCATTATTTAATTAGATATACCTTAGTTTTGGTTTTTTTTTTTTGTAAAATATAGATTATTCTTACTGAACAAATACTATATTTATCATTCTACTCAATATAAAATATTGAAATCTATATGTAATCTTATTTACGTATAGATTTTTGAATTTTGTTTTAAAATAAATTGAATATTCTGTATTATATTTAGTACTCTATCACTAGGACTTCAGGCTATAGAATGTTTTGCTGAGATAGTGGTTAGAAGTAGACAATAAATAAATAAAGATCGATGATAGAATGAAATGTGATCGGTATGTGATGGTTTTTAAAACGTCTTTTATAATGACATCAATCCTATACGCGTGTTGGAATGGAATATTGAAAGATGGAAAAATTACTACTTGTTCGTGGATTATAATGGTAGGGGAAATAAGCACATTACGGACATATCTCCTACACTTGTAAAATTTATCACTCGAACAACAGATCTGAATTTCACTGAAAAACATGATTACCCATTTTTGATGGATGGATTATATTATTGCAGTAGTTTACGTTTATATATATTACGTTTAATAATATACGTATGAAATAAGGAATGCATGTAGGGGAATATACGAAATCATGTTGTATAAAACATAAATGCATATGGCATCGTAAAAACATATTGGAAGAACAAATTTGTCTATAATGCAATCTGGTTTTATAGCTTTTATTGTATTGCATAAAAAATCATTCAAATATACAGTCTAATCGCAATGTCAGCACTTGAACTTCATTTTATATAAGTAGGTATACTAAAAATGAATGAGTATGTAGTATTAAAAATATGAAAAACACACAGGTTTATTTACATAGAAATTAGAATATTATATAATATATAATATATACTTTATATTTTTTTTTATCTTTCGTATGATTAATAATAATGTAGAAGATTGCGATTATTACTGATTAGTATGTTTCAGACCTTAGTATAGTAATGTTAATATACAGTAAAGGTGTAAACATTTTTATTAAATTTTATGACGAAATTATGTTTTTTGAAGGACTAAGTATTATTATACTATTGTCTATTTGAATAAATAATAATAAAAAAACAGTACTAACTCTTTTTATGTTTCTTAATCTACATTTAAAATAGGTTTGGTTATTAATCATAATTTTAGATCGAGTTTTATGTTTGTGTGTGTTTCTTTTGTAATTTAAAATAAGATTGTAAACTTATAAAAAAATATTTATTTTTTTTTGTGGATTTACTACGAACACTAGCTATAAAATGTATACATACAAATTAATTTTATTTAAAATATAAACTATTATTGTTTTTGTGTGTAATTTTTTTCTTTAAATGTTTAGTCATTTAAGATCTTGTATATTGTTAAGCGGATCCTATATTCGTTATAATCAATAATTATTTTATATTTGATTTAAAATTTCCATTCATATTCATAAAGAGAAAAGAGAAAAATATATTAACAACACTAAATTAAGTATTTGAATTGGAAAGAAACAGTATATAACTAGACATGTTGTATTAACTTTTATATGTTTTAAAAAAAAAAAACGGGTTAAACATTTTGTTTGAAAAATAGTTTCTTTGTTACCAACGTTCGACAAATCCAAGCATTGAGTTTAATTTTAGTCTATGATATGAATTTTAAAGTTTAAACTTTTAATATATTAAAATTTAATATCTTTCTAAACTATAATATTTATAATGTCATATTTTTGTTATTATATCTGCTTCATTTCTCTTGTGTAAACAAGATACTCAAGACAGTAAAAAGGTATCAGATTAAAATGATCTACTATAATATGAATTTCATCGATGTAGCATTTTTTAGTCATTGATAATAGTGGTTTACTATGATTATATGGAATATAAAGTTTAGTATAATAAATGCAATAAAAAACATTAATAATTTACTATTTAAATAGCTTAATAATATTACTGCAATGTTATACATCATTACATTATATATTACGTTATATTATATAACTATAAATTTTATTAAGGAATCCCAATAACTGATTAAATTGGAAGTATATAAGTATATTATTTAGTAGCCATTGTAAAATATTTACAGTTATACAATAATTATCAAAATGTTCAAGTAGATAATGTATTTTTAAGTACGTGATAATAGTTTAAAATAGTTTAGTTTAATGACTGATGGAAATTTGTTTTATTCCGTTAAATTATACTGATATAAAGTAACAGATAATCTTTGCCTGTTTTAAATATTCATTCTTTAAAAGTTAAGTAATTTCTTTGTATTATGCTTCTTATAATAGGAAAAAACTTGTCCAGAATATTTTGTAATGTGATTCGTGACCATGCACAATGAAACTCAGTTATTATTTTTTTATAAAACAAAAAAGTAACGTGACTTTTACCAACGATTCTGTCAGGTGCTATATTAAGAGAGTAAAAATAAGGGTTGCACTTGAAAAGGTGTAAAAAATAAAATAATCGTATACAATTTCTTGTACAACGTTAAGATTCGTGACATAATAATATTGCATATTGCATACTCTTTTTTTATTTTTATTGAAATAATTCCTTTAAGATAGTTTTTAGTTCAACTTTTTTATATATTGCATTTATAATTTATATTTATAAAAATATCATTTAAAATGCATTTAAATTTGTCACAATTTGGTTTTTTTTTAATTATCATATTAAACCAAATAAAGAAAAAAGCGTTTGCAATAAAATGTTTCATGCAAATTTTTTTGAAATTCAATACATAATATTATATATGAAATTTAAATTTAAATCGTTTTAGTTTATTTTTGTTCAATTCATGTTGAATAACTTTAATATTATACTATATTATCTATTAACATTTAAAGGTTATGAAACCTATTGAAATTTAAACAAAATAGTTTTCATTGATTATTATTATAATTGATAATAATATGTTTAAAGGATTTTTAATCATTTCTATTTTTTTTTTTAATAATAAAAATAGCATAAATGTATAAAATTTGATTCCTAGTTTAAATTTCATTGACTTATAATACTATTCCAGTAGGTAATCAAATTCAATATTTAAATTTGTAAATTGTTGACGAATAAGAGTATAAGAATTATAAGTGATAGTTGGCAGTATTTGGTGAGTAAGCACTAAGTAGTATAGATTTTTAGTACGAAAAATAAATTCTGTAGAGACAATGTTTTGTGAGGTATATCACATTCTAACAAAAAAAAAAAAAAGAAAATCAATAATAACTTTTTACATTTAACAATAGTTTAAAAATTATTCTTATTATGCAAATAAATACCTATTTTGTAATTATTATTTTAGAAATTTATAGTATATAACATAATGTAAAATATTAAAATTATTCGTGTTGTGTTAAATTGTATTTCAAAGTAAGTATTTGATATTATACGTATCGACAGAAACAGCTGGCAATTAATACAAACGTTAAACTTTTTGTAAACATTTTGAAAAATTATCTATTCAAAATATAATAATAATTAAACAGTTCTGGTTTAGATGTCAGAAAAGGGAATACTAGTGACTTTAATTAAAAAATAACAAAGCGTTGTATAAAAAAATGAAAAAAACTTTAATAATAACTTGAGTCTTATACCTTTTGCGTTCTCCGATCTTTTCGTTGTACATGGATATTTCGGTGGCGGGTTTAAAAAATGGTATTTTTGTATGATTTGTGCTCTGAAAATGATTTATTCTATCATCCGATTTATTAATTAATCACAGAATTATCCGTCCATCAATATGCCACTTAAGTATATATTTAATAGTGTGACACGTGCTTGTTGTGCGTGGAGTTGGATATAAATTATTATATATTATATGTATGTGTGTACGTCGGTTAGAAGGTTGGTGGTCGGGTGGATTGTTTTGGTGGGGTAAGTGGGGTTGAAAGTTTGAGCAAAATATAACATTCCGATATTGATTTTGTCTTTTTACGCGACAGTGGCACACGAATTGTGGTAGATGGTCGTATTTGTTTTATATTACATACATATATTTAGCTTACTACTACTACTACTACTAATAATAATAATACTTCTACCAATTTTTATTTCTCGTATACTATACTACTACTATACAGCATGGTTAGTATGGAGGCAGTCGAAAAACTATAAATAAATTATTGCATGCTGTTGTTAGTTAGGTAGGTCCGTGGGGTAGCGTTTGACGGGTGGTATATGTGTAGAATGTGGAGGGCTCAATATAATATATATGTTGGAGTGGAGGTGATAGTGGTGACTGATGGTAAGTAGGGAAGAGAGGCCAAACAACAAGGAACGTTTTTATGCTTTCGCACCCCCACCCCTACCAAAATTGCGTATAGCCGACGGTGCGTTTTGCCGACTGTCAAACGCAGGACCAACGCTGACTAGAGTCCCTAAAGGTCAGAGTTTCGGGTAGTTTTTCAGGGCGTATAACAACATAGTGTTCCGTGCACGATAGGGTAACCGACGGACGTTTGTTGTTGACTTTTTTAGGTTTTTCAACGAAATTAAATTAACCGATTTATATCATTAGAAGAGATTTAGTCATTATATCGACAATAACCAATAACAATCGATTACTACTGTCGATAATTTAAACAGAAAGAAAAATTACCTATGGTTTTATTAGTGAATATGGTGTGTAAGAGCAGATATCTTTTATTTTTAAGCTATTTTCTAAGATTAATGTTTGATGTTTAATATTAATATTTTTATTTATTATTACCTATATAATTTATGTAGTACACTTAATATACAATAACAATATATATTTATAGTATATATGTTATTTAGTTTTATAAAATAGTATTTAAAAAAAAATATTTTATTATGTTATTTACAACTAATTAAAAATTTTTATGGTAAACACGAGTTCTCTTGAGTATTTACTGTTTAGTGACATGCGTAATATGTGTATATAATTTAATTACAAGGCGTATTGTAACATTTTATTATTCTTTATATATTATAAAAAAAAAAACCATTATTTTAAATTTTTCTAAGTAGATAATTAAAATAGAACATAAATATATTTTTATAATGTATGTTTGCCCATTACAATATGTTGTATACATAAACATTTTTGTATAGTATATAGTTATATTCTAATATTCATTTCCAGTTCCATAATAAATTATAAAGTATATTGTATTAATGTTTTTTAGAAAATAAAATTTAACATGTTTTTTATTTTATATAAATGCCATGTCATTTTCATATTATTTGGGTTAATAATATAGAATAGGTATATCTAAATTTTTCAATTATAGATTTAAGAGAATTATTAATTTATAAGTATATGAATAGGAGCACATTTGCATATAACTTTATAGATAATAAATACATGATTTATAATACCAAAAAATAAAACTTAATTAAAGTGAGTATCTTAACTATTATATCTAAACAATTTTATTTATAGTTTACATTTTAAAACGAAATTAAATTTTATGTTAAAATACTTAAGTTCTTACTATAAATAATCTAAAATAATGAAATGATCGTTAGTTGAATATAAAATATTAGATTTTCTAGAACTTGAGTGTGGGTATAAATTAAATGTTTAGACAACTGAGCCTTCCCTATTTAGACTTATGTTAAAATAGGTGGAGAGTTTTTAAAATCACACTACATTCGTTAACTGTCATCACCAGTAATAGTAGACAATGTGCTAAATAAATATTATATGTATACATATATGACTCAAGGTTCTGTAAAAATCATTATTGATAAACTAAAAAAAAAAAAACATTAAATAAAAATACATATATACCTATTTTAATTTTACGTAACTTTCAGAAAGACATTCAGATTATTGATTAATATTTATAATATATATACATTATATCCTTGAATTTATTTTATGATGGTAATAGATTTAACATAGTTTCATCAGACACTTAAAACACTTAAAATACCGTGAAATAAAATATAAATAACAATAATTAGTTAAGTGATATAAAAACATAAAAACAAGAGCCGAATACTAAAAATGTTAACCACATTTCAGCTGAACTTTAATGGAGACAACACATGTGGATTTCTAAAATTTTATAGACAATTTTAAGCACATACCTATTAATAAAAAATAGTATTTACCTATATTTATTAAAACTTTATCATTTAACGTACTATTGGTCATTACTCATTACTATCGAGCCATTAGTATCTAAACATATTAATCATTGGTATATAATTTTATTATAATTAACGTAATCAAAAAGAGTTCAGTTACAAAAAAAAAAAAAAAAATAACCTAAAAAAATAAAGTTTAAAAGAAGAAGACAAGTTTTAAAAAGCCTTAAAGCAACTGTCCTTTTGCTTCTCTATTCTTGAAAATTTCCTCGGACATATGAATACATATTTATTCAGACATCAGGTTCATTATTTGCTGCTTCTGCCATACATCACACAGCGTAGTGATTGTGTCTTGAAGACCGTAAAATGGCGATTGTCTTTAGGTATATTTTTTGGGGCCTTCTAAAAAAGTAACACGTAATATTCAAAGTAACACATCTCAGGTCTCTACCAAATATATTTATTTTACCACTCAATAAGCCATTACGAATCTAGAAGCCGTTTTTTCTTCCAATATAACTACAAAGATCATTTTTGTCGTATGATTTTAAGGGTTTAGATTTGATTACTTTAATCATTCGTAGCATTAGTTTTGGCGGTATTTTATGCACCTCACGCTATTGTATAAACTTGATATTTTACGGCTCTATTGAATTAATTGCAGGTCGTGTAGGTGACTGTTAATAATATCACGTTTGATAGTTTTTTTTTTGTGTTTGTAAATGTGTAGCATTACTCAGAGGTCGAAATCTTATGTTTAGGGATTATGCTATATTTTATTGAAATATAAAATTCAATATGTTTAAATTATTATTATTACTAAATTATTGTGCTATAGTTTAATATTATTGTTTTTTTGTTTTAGACTGGGCGAAGAAATATGATCCGTATAGTTTTGCCAGTTTTATTATTAGTGTTGATCTCAATAGCTGCAGATGTCAACGCTAAGGTAAATGACAATATTTGTTTAGTATACTTATAATATATTTATACGTAGTTTAATCTAGTGGTATGAAACAACTGTAATAATTAAAATATGTATAAAACGAATTCTCTCGCTGTGTTAATCTCGGGTAAATCTATGTTTAGCTCATTTTGTCTAAATGCCTTTTAAAAGGCCCGGTATTAGAGGCTTTTGGGAGAGGATAAACGTAAAACGACCAGAATACAAATTGGCCGAGCGCCATTTTAAATATTCCCTTCCTTTTACACTTCCTGTCTACCACTGCCCTGTATCGGGAAAGGAAAACGTGGTGGAAACTATAGCTTTTATCTGAACAAACCTTTATGCAATGTAGAATTCTAAGACTAATTTTCGAATTGTAATTAGAAGTTTTAGGGAAAACAATAGATGCCTAATGGTGTCTAAAAGGTCGCAGTCATTAAATGTCATTACATTTAAATATGTATTCAATTTTTATTTCGTAAACACTGCATTTAATATACATATGCACATTTGAAATTATATTATAGTTGTCAAATTTTTGTATGATTTAAATAATTTTTATGAACTGTCGATAATTTATGATACATTTTTTGATCTATTTCCTATATCGTTTATTATTATTAAAATATTTTGGTTAATGTCTATTCATTTAACTGTATTAAATTAATATGTGTAAGATAGTAATATAGTAGATATATATTATTTATTATTAATTTAAGACAAAAATTAATGATAAATCATTATATATAATTGAAAAAACGGTTCTAAATGGTGCTAAGTTTACCTAGAAAGTGAAAATTGTTGTTAAATATTGTAAAATTGATAACTTTGTTTGTAGTATCTATTTAAATTATATTTACATGTTACTAGAAAATGGAAATTTAACTGTACAATGTGCAATTGGTTTTAAAAGAAGTAGGTACTTATAAACTTCTCTTAAAACTAAAATAAATATTATTTTCTAGTTCAGAGCATACCATTGCATGGTTAACGGCTTGGTATATGAATTTATTGACTAAAAAGTAATTATATGATCTGTGATTAGAATTTATTAGTATTAAATGTCCTTACTATAGATACAATGTCTGTTTGATACGTCTGTACATACGTAGAGTAAAGGAATATATTATTGTAATATATACTAATACGCTTCTAAAAAATATTTCAAGCAGTATTATTTATTTTTATTTTTTTAAATGTTAACAATTTTTTTGAATTGAATATAATAAAAAAAATACAAAATAGATTTGTTTGTAAATAAGTAACACCTATAATATTATATATTTTATTTAAGTTATAATATTGAATAAAATCCAACAATAAAACATTTGATTTTGGTTTAAGCATAAAATAGTTTTTACTTGAGATTTTTGTATTTTCGATAAAATCTGTTTAAAAATATTGAGAATCAAGAACATTATAATGAAGTATTTTCAAGGTATGAAAATAGGATTAGTTTTTTTAAATGTTAAAAAGAAAGTGTTAAGTAAATTCTTAAGATTTGTTAACATAGGTATTATTATTTATATTAATATAGGTATGGGTTACTCGATTAAACTAATATTAATAAAATAAAACGATTTAATGACTGAAAATAATAAAAGTAGTATTTTTAATTGATCGAGTGTTTATTTTTTATATAGTTTAAAATATAACATACGTCTGTTTTGTTGTTCATACTTAAATTTAAAATGAAGATTTAAAAAAAAAAAAAAAATTTGATTATTGATTTATGTTAGTTGTGCTATTTTATAATGAAAACAATGTTACCTATAATAATATTTCATATTATTTTTGTATGCTGTTGTGGTGTTGAATACTGTTATAATTTACTTTAACCTTTGACAATTGTTGTTATTTACTCACTCACTATCGAAATCCAATAAGTATAGCCAACAGGGTTGTTATTTATGCACCATGCCAGCCCATGGGAAATATTAGTTTCGATCCAAATCTATAAAAAGGTAACATTTGCATATATTTTCATATCGACGGTATCTATATCTTTTATTTTACTTGGTTTTTACATTATCTATTGCTTGAGTGGGATATTTTACATTTTCTTTTTTTTTCTTTTATCAGTAAGAGAAATAATCTTATATATAATATATATATATATATATATCGAAAATTCATGCGTGTGTTAATCTATCGTAATGAAATCTATACTTCACTTGAAACATTGTTTTGGATGATAATATTAATAGTTTTGAATTTATATTTTTATTATTTAAAAATATCTGAGTTTTTTCAAATCAAAGAAATTGTATTTAGTCTATGATATCATAATAATGTTTAATATCATTAATCAATATATAATAATGCCATAAAAAAAAAATATTTAAAAAAAAAGAATTTTATAAAAGTAACGTTAAATATTTTATATTAATAAATTTAAATTATTTGTTAATTTTACTTAAAACTGATTTTTCCACATTTTTATATTTTATCCGAAAATTTATAAATTCATAAAATACCTAGTTACGAGTAAATAAACCTTTTAAGTTTTATAGGGATAAAGTACAACAGGCAGGAAAGTCAAAAAGTAGAGTTGACAAATAATTCAAATCTGCTTTTAGATTATTTATCATTTCACTTGATCCATTGGTACGTTTGAAATAGAATAGATTTAAATACTCCTATGTTACAATAAACACAAGAAATAACCACTTTTAGTTTTCTTAAGTACTCTTTTTTTCTATGCTAACTGCTATACATTGGTTTCCTAATTATTTTGATATTTTCATTACTTATTTTAATAGTATTACTAATACTTTAAGTATAATTTATACTCAATGGTATTACTAGATTGCATTGTTGTGCAGTTAGTAAACAATAAAGAAATAAGGTAATATTTTTCTTTTATTAAAACAATATTATCGTTAATTGTTTAAGTATAGGAAAAAAATAATTAATTATTACTATGAAAATATTTCAAACGGTTAATTTTTCTTTAATTAAAACTAGTCACACCTTAAAAGATAATGAAAATAAAACTTTAAATGATGGTTAGGAGTTTAAAGTAAATATATTCTGATAAAGGGTAGAAAAAGCTTGTAAATATTTGTTCACCAGTCCATCTTGGCCAATGTTGATAACGCTTCTAGTACACCACATCCCCTTGGCATTGGATTTTATGAAATATGATTGATTATAATCGGACCCTTTGCAAAGGGTTTAAATTCTTCCTCTCATCTTACATTGAGGCCAAATCCACTGAATTAATCACAATATTAAATCCCGCTTATAGTTATAATATTCTAATATTCCTTTTATGTATATATATATATATTTTATTTTTTTTTATTAATGATATACGACATTATGAGTTTATTTTAATTGCATAATTTGTAAAAACAAATAGTTAAAACTTATCCATGAAAAACATAAAGTTTGGCAGTTGTAAATTTTCTCTCATTTCATGGGAATTATGGATAGTTTAATTTTATTATTGTAATATTGTATATTAAACAACATTGGTTAGTAGGTTTAGCTTATAACTTTTCTTGTTTAACTTAAAATCTAAAATACTGTAATTATTTTTTTATATTCATTGAAGTACATTTTTTTACGTATTAATGCTTATTGGAATTTTTTATTATTTAGTTGGAAAATAATATTTTAAATATCTATTTTTATTTATTTCTTTAAATTTTAAGAGATAAGAAAAAATAAATTGAATAAAGTCTGTTTGGTGGAAAGACTAGGTACATACAAGTTAGTTTATTTCCCCGTTATATATCAATGGACATTTATTTGGTCATCGGCCATTCTCGACACACGTGCATCATGGGGATTTTCTCAAAACATCTTGAACAATCTATCTTTGTCTGGATCCTGGACTTCAATTATCAATGATTTCCAACGTATTAAAGTGAAATCCAATCGTTTTCCCATTATTCCTTGCTACGACACTTGATGCCATCACAAAATCCCTGGATGTATAATAGACTATCAAATCCTTAAAACCTATCGTTTACGGGGGTTGACGTAACTTTCTGACAGGAGAAAAAATAAACTACGTATAGCGTACTAAACATACCTATATAAGGTTTATACTACTATAATGCACATGTATTATAGATAAATATTACTCATGACTTCACGAGTCATGAGATACTATGTTAATTATAATTAGATTTTTGTATGTACGAAAAAAAGGTTTTGTTTTTATAAATTTTAAGTGATAATTATAAATATTTGTATTTATATATTGCATATATACCTATTTTTTAAATATTATTTAATATTATAATATGTATTTATTGTAAATAAGTACCTAATAATATAAGATTTTTAATTTAAGCATTTTTAGAGTTAATACAATAAAGTAATTAATTGATGGTCAATAGAACATTTAATTTTATCACACACGGTTATTAAAAGCCGTCATTTAACTTATTATTGGTACAATTTCAATGAGTCCATTTTTAAAAAGTGCCTCATATTATCTGTCTTTTTTTTATACAGAAATATTTTACCACACATTTTCTTTTTTTTTAAAAAAAAACTTCAACTTCTTATATTGAACTGATACTAACGTATTCTACCATATTTTTATTTTTATTCTTGATTAAAGTAATACTATTTGACGTTTTATTTTTACTGTAGTACAAGCAAAGTATTACATATAATTATAATATACAGGTAAAAAGTATTGTATGCATATATGTACTCACTAAAATTGAAAGAAAAAACATATTTATATTATAAGTGATTAATAGTAATAAATTATGGAAAATATAATAGAAAGTGTAGCTGTGTATAATAAAAATATCAAAGACAGTTTTAGTTACGAATCATTTTTGATAATGAAGTATTCATACAAATATTAATATTAGTACGTGGAGGATAAAACATAAAATTTAGTGTTGGCAGGATTTGGGATAATAAGTCATCCAAGTATTTTTGGATTAAAAATTCTTAAATGAATCAATTTTAAAATTTTTCACACCAATTATCTAAAAAATATTATTTATAATTTAATATCTACGTTTTATAATTGGTATAATAAATACATAAAAATATTAAAAAAATTTCACACTTCTACGATTATTTTTTAAAGAAGTCATAATAGAATTCATGACTTAATGAATAATTTTAGCGTACTATCTATTTTTCAGGAAAAATATAATACTTTTATAATATATCTCAATTTTTTTTTAACAATAAATGTATAATTGTTGTTTTTTTTTTTTTAAAGTATGGAATAATATAATAATTATTGTCATATCATATTACATATTATTTACATGCGTGATTTATCATTTTGTTCATAACTTTTCATATAAACACTTCAGTAAATGTTATAATATGCTGATATATATATATATATATATGTGTATTATTAAATATGTAAATTATGTATAATTAGCAAATAATCGTTTACATATTATATTTTTAGTACGATTCTTGATATAATTGTTATTACAAATATTTCGTTCATTAAATCTCTAGGGTAAATCTATAGTACACCACTAAATACACTAGAGGGTATAAAATACATCAAATCCAAGCATTATAAATCCAGGTCGATCAGGTTTATAATTTAAATTTACGATTTAAATAATGTATTTTTGCTTCTGTAATTGTTATTTGTTAGTATTTGTTAGTTTTAATCTTAAAGACTTAAATTAATTCATAAGTGGATGTTAATTTTGTTTAAACAGTTTTTAATTAATTTATCTATACGCATACAGTATTATAAACATAGATTAGGAAATATGAAACTTTTTCTAAAAATATTTGTAAGATGTTTAAATATATAGACTTTTAAGTCAAACTTATGAATTCAAATCTTTAATAATCAACTTAAGCAAATACTTTCTTTTCTTATTATTCTTTCAAGTTGTTTTAACTATAGTATTTCAAAGTAAAAATGTTGTACTGAAGAAATACTTTCATTGTTTTAGTTTAATATCACAATTGTGAATAGGTCCTATTGGTAGGTATTTGATAAATTATTTTAAAACACGAATTTTTTGTGTTAAATAGATCACATAGTACCATTGTATACGTATATTATTACATTACCATTTTTAATGATGCCGTGTACTTTTGATTTTTAATCATATAAAGTAATACTGGTTTTGTGTAAAATATAAACTTAAAATAAAATATGTTTTTCAATACATTATGTATTTATATACTATTTTATTAATTTACTGTACTTATTTACATTGTTTTCAAGAAGATTGAAAATATTCTTGTTTTGTTTAATCGGGCTTACTATAATTTATTAGTTAAATAATTTTTTTTTGGAATTTCTCTAATTATTATCATATATAATGAATTTCAAGATCAAAAAATATTTTTTGTATAAATTAATAAAAATATGTATATTATTAGACAATTTTTTATTAAATCAATATTCGTAAACCACTTTAGTCATCACTTCTTTTAATACTCAAAAATATCTAACTGACAATTATAGTAATATTGTTTTCATATTATTTAAAATGTATACTTCATCACTTAATTGAATAATTATTATCAATATATTTTTTACAAAAGATTTTAAAAAAAAATTCAATACGTTTATTTAAATTTATTAAACCGATTTTTTCTTAAATTAAGTTTATTTTTTGGTTTCAGATAAAAATACATATTATTATTGTAATATAGTACACAATATAATTAATAATAATTAGTCTTAACACAATTTAATTTAGTTCTAAAATATACATATTTTTATTTGTGTTATAACTTAGCTTATTATTATTTATACACCATATTTATATCCTGTGTAAACTTATAAAGCTAAATAGACAATAGTGATCGAATGATTAATAGGTATTAATAATTTAACTTTTAAAATACTTGTATGTTTATATATATACACACACTGAAAATAACATTTTGATTTTAGCTTTACAATACAGTTATAATTTACTAAAATGATATTTTTTACTATAAATTACTTACGCCAGTTTATTGACGAGAAATATTTCTCTAAAGACCTTGTAAACAATCTATAGTTTATTACTTTTTGTAAACCGTCAACTTGAATTTTTTGATTTTTTTATTAAATACAATTTATTTATTCTGCAAGTATTGGTATATTTATTAGTTGTTAATAAAACTAATTAGTAAAACTAGTTAGTAAATAGTCAATACCTACTATTATTTTATTTTCAGTTTTTATTAAAAATAAGTTTAACAATATTACCTTACAATTTTAATGAATAATTTACTTCTATACTATACTATACTAATAAATGTACCACTAAAGTTAATCTTAAAATATTTAACACTCTTTTATATGTTTTTTGCTGGTATTAATAAATTAAATAATTATTTAAAAAAAGGTGTTTATGTAGTTAATCCAATTATGATTATTTTCAGAACCCATACATTTTTTTAAAAACGTATTCAATTTAAACAAGCTATTTATTTTTTTTACAGTAATAAAACATGTTTAGGTTATATAACTATATATACAACAAATAATTTACTATTTTAAAAATAAATAATTTTTAGTTAAAAGAATTAAAATAAACCGTGGGATAACAAGAATTCTTTATCCATTTAAAATTTTGATGAAATTTATTTCATTATGATTGGAAAATAATTTACTGCACAGATTTGAAATTTTTAAAATTATCTATAAGGTGATTTTTTTTTAAACATGATGCAGTTTATTAAAACATTTTTGCTATGTTTAAGTATTATTTTTTTTAAAATTTAATTTTTGATTTATGTTGTCAACATTTTTGTTTTTTTAGTCGAAAGTTTGAAAATCTAAAAGGTTTTTCATGTAATATTTTTATAGTTATTTAATATACTGATAATACACCGATACAATTTTTTTTTATAGGTCTTTGAAGTTCAATCGTGACGAAATATAAACAAAAAAATAACGATTTTTCTTTTAACGGTTTTAGTTATTTTATTGTAATTTAATAAATATTGATTGTATAAAGTTGAAACTTCTTGCTATAACTTACATTTATTATTATTATCTATACTATAAAAAAATATATTTTTAAAATATTTATTCTAACATAAATATTTTTTATCATAAACACATTCATATCTACACCATTCTATGGCACGTTAGTATAGAGTAATAAGTATTAAGTGTTGTTTTTGGAGAAAAAAAATAGCTCAATCTACTAAAGAAAGAAAATATTGGTAATTATTTGTACAAAAAATTTACTCCATTAGAAATATAATACTGATTTACCCTTCTACTTTGCTCAAAAAGTTTATTTTCATGTACTCTGTGATAAATCATTCAATTTAAATTTATCACAATATTCTAAACTTACTATACAGCAAAGTGAGTTAACTGTTTTATTTTTATCATTGAACCTTTAAAATTATTAAACTCATTTTCGCATGTATTAAATAAGTATGTATATGGTGTATGGTATATCACAGATTATATAATTTAATATTAAAGAAAAATTAACAACATAACAATAATATTTGATATATATGGCTATCTATAGATTACTAAGATATAGTTTTTTTTTTAATATATTATTATATTAAAATACTGTAAAACAATAATAATATATTAATATAAAATAAGTTATATAACTGATTAAAAATAAAGTCAATAATAAAAACACAAAAAATAATTAAAATTTTAGGAATGTATAATATATAATTTTTGTACTATAATAGCTATAAAAATGTATGTTATTCTTTTACCTATTTATAATGTTATTATGATTTATACAATTTTTCTCGGATTGATTTCCTTTTATGTGGATCAATTTATAATATTTTTTTTGAATTTTATCTACACAGTATGATTTCTGGATAAGTTACAATTTACAGTAACAATTATTTGGTATTGATGAAAATTGGTTTCATTTTCTGTATTTGATATAATACTTTATGGATATTCTTACCTATATATTAACGTACAAAATTGAGATACCTACAGAGTATTATGATTATAATTATTTTTTTTAAAGAGAGTTATTTTTTTTATTACAATAAATGATTTTTTATTTAAAATATGTTATCATTTATATTAACTTATAAAAACAGAAACGTTTTGTATACATTTACACATTTTCACATTTATTTTATTACAAAAGTATTAATGATTGGGATTTATTGACCTAAATACCTGGATAAAGTTTTTATAAAATTTTGATGTTATACAAACATGTTATAACATGAATTTGATTAGGTAGTTATAATATTTGTATCTGTTTTTATTTTTTATTTTTTTTGAATAATTGAAAATTATATAACTTAATTTATTCCGAATGAACATTATAAACTATTTAACTGATATTAGGTACGAAAAATATATGATAATTATTTTTTTATGCATACAAATTGTATTAACATATTTTAAACGATCACACATGTTTTTCAATCTTCAAATAGTATGCAAAATATTATTTAATTATTTTGGATTGAACTTTTCTTGGTACGCAAAGATGCCGAATTAGAGGTAACCAAGTTAAATACTTATTCGAAAAATGCGTAAGTATATTTTTTGTTTCTTCTGTCAAAAACAAATTAATGTGATCCGGAGGAACCTAAAAGAATAGTATTAAATACGTGAGGATTTTTAATTCAAGGTGATTTATAGTAGTTATTAGAAAAAAAAAAAAAAACAAAAGTTCTAAGATTAACGTGGCATTTAATAATATCAGAGTATCTAACCAAAACTGAATGACGAATTATGAGTTCTTTGAAAAAATCATAAATCTCCTCGTAAGATAGAATATCCAACGATTTGTTATAAAAATGCGTATAACAATAAACTCCCAATAAAGTAGACATTTTTTTTGTCATTAAATTCATATTTTTTACAATATTTTGCCACATCAGCTAATAGTCTAGACATAATCGTTTTTTCGTTTGTAGTTTCCCATTCAATGATATCATCTATTTAGTGTACAGGATGATTTTATATTACTATAATTTAATAATGGTTTAAAGTTCTTATGTAGTGACATACCAAACGTATTTATTAAATCTCTGTACGTTTTTGAAAAAATTAATGTTATGGCATTGTGCTCTAGTTACATACAGCCAAGTAATAATTTTGCCCATAAATGGTTTGACACAAGGTTTAAACGGACGTTTAAAATTGTATAAATCATGAAAACTGTTACTTTTTTGTAAAATTGTTGTTTCCGTTATGTGCACTGTTTGTAGATGTGGCTCAGAAACTGCTCTGTATATTTCACGGGCTGGATATTCCCAATAAGCAAATTCATTTATATTGTTTTCTTTTTGTAATATTACATCGCTATCATCTTTAATACTCAACCATCGGCGTTTTATGTTATATCTATTAGAGAGTAGAATAGTATCGTAAGTAATGTTTATACTGTATTAATATTTGTTTTAAAATTTAGTTTGAACATTCTTATTATGAATATTATACTTTGATTTTGCTTTTGTTTAAGTAATAATTGCTTGAGCTTAATTAATATTCCTAAATTTCTACGTAATTTATAGACGTAAGTATTTAGATGATATGATATGATCAAAACAGATTATTCAATTAAATAACACACTATAGGTTACTAATAGATATTCTTAAAAATGTATGAATAATAACTGTATAAATTATCTCATTTTTATGTATTGTTAATTTGATATAACATTTATTTACCCATTTATATTTTATTTCTTATCATTGAATAACATTGGACTTTTAGCTAATGTATAATTTAAAGTAGGCAGTATAAACTATAAGTAAATGGTAGTACTAAATGAAGTATACTTAGAAAATTGTTGTTTGTTGTCCTGGAATAATTGTTTGTTAAATCGGTTAATGTTGTCTTGTAAAAAAATTGAATTAGTTCGTATATTTTTAGAACTTTCTTTACCAATAGTTTTATCTATTGAAATAAATTCTCCATCCGAATTCGTCATTTTTAAAAATGATTACTTTTATGTAACAACTAGAGATTACGATAGTATTATAATATGATAGCTAACTAGACGTTGTTTAAATCAAATGTGTTTTGTTGTCAATTATTGAATAAAATCAAATTATAGTATTTTGGCCAGTGTAGTGAAAAGATTAAAAAATCGACATCGAAAGCTAATTAATATTACTGTATTTGAATTATGTGGGTCAGTAGCGTGTTGTATGTCTGTTAAGTAGGAAACATTAAAAGTTATGACAGTTATGTTGTTTTGTACACGTAATCCACTTTGGTTGTTTTAATTGGTTATATTTGTCTCGTGATGGTTTAAACGATAGATTTGCCATATATTAGGTATTCACTTTTAAGATTACGTCATATTTTATTTGTTAATCATTAGTAGATCTATTGAGATGAAGCGTATTGATAAGTTTAGATAAAATGAACACATTGAAATTATTTTTCTTTTAATATTATAGAAGTATTCATCAAGAATAAAAATGAATATTTAAAGCAAGTGGTGTTTTACCTTTTAAGCGAAATTTTCTCAAATTTAAATACAATAATGGTAGCATTTCAGCATCCTGTCTAATTTTTTTTGATATTGTGTATTAATATGAATTTTAATCAAATATATTATATTATTATATTCACAGGCTAACTCAACTTTGTAGTAAATTTGAAAAGACTTTTAGATAGATATGAATTAAAATGTTAAATCTCCATATAATATATTTTTTGTAAAAAAAAAAATATATTTATTATTTTCAAACTTGTATGTATCTAAACTTATTGATGTTCAATGAAAAACCAATCTAGTTAACTTTTTAAGCTTTGGAATAAACTTTGAAGGGACAAGAATATAACCTTCTTCCTTCTTGTTTATTTATACGACAATATGCTCAAGAAAGTTCGGTAATTATTAAGCCTCTCACAACTTTACTTGCTGAGGTTCAAATACACCAAAAGACAAAGCATGCCAAGATTTAAAGCTTAAAACAATAATTATTATATGTTTGAAAGTTGACGATGAAAATAAATACAAAGTTATTTATAAAATAACAGAGATTAAGCTACGATTTTCATTTTAGATTTTTTATCATAAATTATGAATACAAATTTTGTAATGAATATTTAGGTACTTTTAGACTTATGATTATTTAATTTGTTTTCTATAATTTTAAATAAAATACAATCGAATCAATAGAAATATTAAATAAATTCTATAATTTAATGTGAAAATGAAATATAAGTTAAATATACAACCATAATTTTTAATTCATTAATCGTATACCTGCAAGTTTATTATACATGAATATTATTTATAGTTAAATTGTATAATTTTTTTTATATTGTTGTATAATTAACCGTATGCTATAAAATACGATTATCAGTAAATTGTTGTTGTAATAAAAAAAAATCATTAACTATATTTGTAGAAATACAAATTTATGGATGTTTTTGTGTAATACTTATAGCTGAAAAAACTAGTCAATTATTTTTGAGAAAAATACTTTAAAAATCTGTGTAATTTTCTAGTTTGTCTATAAAAATTTTATGTCAATATTTGAGTTTCATGTTAAATTAAATAGTTGGCAAAAACAAAAAGGATATTTACTTGAAATAAATTACATTTAATGAAATGTAAAGAAAAAATTTTAGTATTAAAAAGAAAAATTATATTTTATATCGAAACTTAAGTTCAACTATCATAGCAAAATCAATTATCGAAACCGTAGTTTTTGGTATTAGAAGCCGAAACATATCATATGCGTGTCGCGTATAATGGCAGAGAGGTTAGTCCCTCAACTGACATCTTAATAGATATATTCATGAATTCATAAAAAGTAGAAACTTTTCGTCTTATGGGACTTATTACTTGAATCATATGTTTTTTTTTTATAAAGTAGTTTATTTTCTTTGTAAAAATTTGTTTTTGTTTTTAAAGTAATTTTGTGATGTATATTTAAAAGAAAAATAATTTTTCAAATATTTAATAATGTGCATATACCAAGGATAGGTAACTCAAAATTACTAGAGGGTGGCTAATTTTTAGAAAATTAAAATCTAGCCGGCTAAAACATAGAAAGCAAAAAAAAAAAGTCATTCAAAATATGCATTTTAATTATCATTATTTTGTTTATAATGTGGTTTTTTAACTTAAAAATTGTATGATGTAATTTGAAAATTTAGTACTAGTCAGATAAAAAAAGGTTTGCGGGCAGCCAGTTGCCCCCTCCCCAGTTATATATGAATAATTGTATTTGAATATAAATATAGTTAGGATTGTTATTTTAAATTATAGCTTATATCTAACTTGTTAAAATGTATTATTAATGTAATTAAGTACCTTATTTGATTTTTTATTAAATATTAATAACGGTTCAAACATATTTCTAATTGTATTGTATAACATCTTAAGTGCATGCGTATTTTATATATTTAATTAGTACTTATAAAATATAATTAATAAAACTGCTAGTCCTTGTGTCAATTAAGTAAGCGAATTTAAATGCCAGTTAGTTCTGAAATATTTTAAGATTATAAGAGTTGGTACTACATCTAAATGTATGTGTTGATAAGTAGAGTTATAAGAAATATATAATGCTAGATACTCAGGTATTGAGTATACGAGTACGTACTACTAATATATCTTGTACTACATTAGGTAGAACTAATTAATTCTTCAATTTCATTGTAATTAACGAAGTTTTAATGCACGTTGTTAAAATTTAGTTGTGTAAATTACATAATAATTATTGTGCGACTGCAGATGTTCTCTAGATGTTATAACTTTGCATGTAATTTTGTGATATCTCGTTCAGCTAAGCCAGTCATGAATATTATTATTCACATAAAAAATATATTATGTTGGTTAAATTTTTACTATATTAATATATAAATGTCTATTAAAATTTAGACATTTTACTAATTTTACATAGAAGTATTTAAATTGCTTATAATTAAATGTAGGATAATGGTAAACTTTTATAATAAATAATAATAGGTTATTGTTTAATAATTTAATTAGATCAATATTTTTATATTATCCTCATCATTGTTGTATAAATTTTAATAGTAAACGAGATTAATCATTTTTGTCTGTTACTCAACTGGAGTATAATACAACATCCCCCAAAATCATGTTTAAAGCGGTAATATTTGATACTCGATTCAAGTGAAGCAATCTCGGTATGCTGAAAACATTATTATATTGTAACACTGGAGGATTAAACATCAAACACAATATTTAATTAAAATATGTTTAAAAACTATAGCTACTTGTGGTCTATAGTTTTTAAGTGCAATAATAATTTCAACCCTAAAGTTATATCAATATTATCCGACGTCGTGGTGTCGTACCCAACAACTCAACCACCCTGTATGACATGAACCCGTTGATAGAAAAAACCATCAAACAGCCAACGTTTAAATTTTTTGGATGACAAAATCGGCGGCTGATTCGGATGATAGTCACACGATGATTTGCGTATAAAGAACATTGGCGCGTTTCGTGGAGTATGGTACCAGTGCGGCGGAAGGGGGACGAGGCAAAAAAAAAGGGTCAGACTATACTCCCCCCTCCTCCTCCGACTACAGGGCGAAGTGGATGAATATAATATTATTATATATACGTATAATAGTGGGGTAGGCTGCAGTCGACGATTAATCAATCTCATTGAGAGCTGACAACTTTTGGCCTGGGCGATAGACCACGGTGGACTCGCGGGGTGGCGAGTGACTGTGTGGCGCACGTGATACGGGTAGCGCGTAAGGACCGCGGTAGATGGTGAGGGGGGAGGTCGTTGGCTGACAACACTTTTAAAACCACATGAAATATGTTTTTGATTAAAACGTGTATATATACACGCTGTATATACAAAGTATAGTGCTGCCGTGGTGGTTCTGAGCTTTTATCCGTTCGCTCATCGCATAATAATAACAATATAATATAACGCTATTATATTATTCACCTCTCCCTGCGACTTTTGCTATAAAATATACGGTTCTCGGATAATAATAATTATTAGAGGGACATTTTTGTTCGATTCGGTGACATCAAGAACAACGCGAACCTGCGTGTTTATTAGCGTCATAAAGTGTTGTTTTGACACAACGTGATACAATAGAGCTTTTTTTCTTTCAAAGGCTGACAGGCGTGTATACCGAAATAATATATGTACTTAGGTATGGCCGCAGTCACAGACCTGCACACTGCATCCACTCTCCGGATCGACCTTACCAGCAAATGAGTGTCGGGTTGATGCTGCAGCGATGTAATATTATATTTCCTACATGCCGTTTTGGTTTTATAGTGTGAATTTGCTAAAACATGGCGAGTGTGTATTGTATAGGTCAAACAATGTCGACGGTGACGGTGTATATGCATGGTTGTGAAAATAAATGGTACAAATGATAATAATAACAATGTTATAATATATTCAAATAGAGTACATTATATACATTTTTACAACTGATGATAATGACCAGATGATATTCGACTTCGTATAATATTATTCGTTGTCTTATCAATTTTTTTTTAATATAACAAAAAATTTATTTGAGTACATTTAAGTACTTAACTAGCCAATTTATCATTGATCAATACTACTATATTTTTATATTTTTCATAAAAATATTAAGTCGTTGTTGTAGAAAGTAGGAAAAATTTACAAATTTACTCTGATAATAAGTTTTAAAAATTGTTATGTATGCTTATACAGAACATGTATCGTAATTACTAATTAACAATGTAAAATCTCGTGGTATATTCAATTTGAATTAGATAATACATTTATGTGTAATAGTCATCGTGACTTTTGAAACACACTGTCAATGATCATTTATTGAATAATCATACTAATATACAATGTAAGATTTCATTTTTCTTAAGAAAGGTGTTAATCATTTGATAATGTGTCTACATAATATAAAGAGGGAACAATATAATCAAAGCCATTATAAAGATTATAATATAATACGTATTAAAGTCAAGAATGAATGTATAAATTTACAATGGTGGCATAATAATACAAATTGCGTGTACAATTATACCTATTATTATTTTGTAATTATATTGCTACATTAAATTAGGTGATAAATTAATCGTTTTTTCTTTATATTATGTATATTATAATATTTTAAGCTTTGGTATTTATACACAGTATATCTATATTTATTGAAAACCGTAAGTTGAATTATAAAAATTGTTTTTCGTTCAATAATAATTTAATGCTTTCGAAAAAAAAATATATTCATTATCAACAACAATACATTACCACAATTGATTTTACAAATGAAATATTTATTACCTTTGAGCATTGCTTGTGGTAGTGGTCTACTGCTGGGTTAAATCATATAATAGTTTATATCACCAAATTAGTTTTATTACGAAACAATACAGAGAAGAAGAAAAAAAATAATATAATGGGTTGAAGGTAAAATATTTAATAATATTAATAATAATGCAAAATATCTCTGTAATAAGTTACCTTAGATATATTTATAATATACAAAATAAATTAGTTTAATGATAAATTAAACTTTTTTTTTAATAAATATAATATTTTTAGTATTTTAATCAAGATCAAGATTCCTGGTATTTTAATACTTATACACTTTAAACACTTTTTATAGTCTATAGTTGAATACAGTGTATAAAAATGCATACATTACTATAAATATTTCAAAACTTCTGTGTGTCTAGTGGTGACGGTGGCGTCGACGCATATATGAAGAGGTACCTACTTCCTATGCTTATTCATTTTTTATATTATATATACTGCTGCTGACCGATAAATCAACTTAAAGGGCCATCAGACTTTTGTCAAAATGCCTGCCAGTAGTTTTGATAAGAAATTGCAGAGGAGAAAATAAGTTTGCCGTGTTTATTAAACGTACACGCGCCCGCGGTGTATTTCCCGCAAAATGGCATCGGATTATACGCTTCACTAGGCCCAAGACCAATTTGTAAAAGTCTGACGCCGGTAAAAGATATTATTCGTCTTCTGTTTAGGTGGGGGTAAAGGTGGAAGTGGTTTTTATCTTGTCCGGAGTAGCTAAAAATGTTACCTTTATTTCATATATAGTTTACTTGTATATTATAAATGAAAATATAGAATTTTTCTTTTTCGATTTGACTTTTTGACGATGTATTGCTGTGCATATTGTTTGCTAAAGACATCATATTTTATAGCTGTAGAAAAAATAAAAAGTCTGATACAACTAAGTTTTTATACTATACGTGAGTTACTAAACATAAATATTTATTATAATTGTGATGCATTACACGTTATAAAAGGGTCAAAAGTAAAATGATATATTAGTTAGTAAATAATAATTAGAAGGATGTACTAATCATAAAGGTTAATAATTTTTAGTTTTGCTGTAAAAATCGTCCGCGTCCGTGTAATTACAATAGGTATGTAACAATATAAGTATTTCAGGTAAAAATGAATTGTATTTTGAAAAAAGTGAAAATATTTTATTCATCATACCTCGGATAAAAACAAAAATAAGTAAATTATATAATATAAATACAATAATATAAGTAACAATAAATAATACATTCAATTCCAAATATTATATTATCTTTGTTATAAGTGCGTTTATATTTGAATAATTATTTAATTTATTGTCAAATATACGAAATTGTGATTTAAAATTCCATGAAAACATTTTGAATATTTATTATTAGGTATACTTAAATTAGAATATTATTTACGTACTCATACTCCTTGCAAGAATATTTAATTACATTATATTATAATACCCATTTATTATTTTTTTTTTTTTTTTTTGGGGGAAATAAAATAGTTTAAATACAATTTTTAAAATTAATTTTTTACTTCAATTTTTTAAAAAATTTTAGAGGTGATTAGTAATTATTTTATTTCCCATAGACTTAAAGGAAATATTAAGGTTATTAAAATTGGCCGGTTTAAATACAACTGAAATTTGATATTCGATCTTTAAGGTTAATTATCTGTCTGAAAAAGAGTTTATAGAAAAACAATATAAAATAATAAAATGTTTTGGAATTAGAAAATAAATAATTTATTGCATAATACCTATTTGATGTATTAGGCTCTGAATTTAACTTGATATAGCTGTAGTAGTCTAAGAAAGTAGTTTTAAAGTTGCTAGTTTTTCAATAACGAGTTAATTTTATAATTTTTTCTATAGAAACTATATTAAATATGATAATTCTTTAAATAAGTCTAAAATTATTAAAGTTAAGTTACATTATTATGATAATATAGATATTATACAGTATATTTTAAATTACATAACGGATCCAAAATTGTATAATATTAAAAATATTTAAAATCAATATTTGAAAAAATGATGAACATATTTAATTAAGTTTTTGTATCTTACGCAAAAACATATTTTTCGGTTTCTTGTGATAACTAAATAATTTTTGATCATAATATGTTTGGTGTATGTATTTGATTTGGAAGCTATTTTTTTGGAACGGTGAAAATAATGCTTTAAAAGTTTTACTATAATTAATTAATTATTGATTGAAGAATGAACACAGATGGTACTTATAGAGTTGTCAGAATTGAAAAATTTACATCAGCAAGTAATAATAATAACAATAAAAAAAGAACCGTAAAAAAAAAGTCAATGAGATTGTTTGTTTATTAGTCATGAAATTGATTATTTGTACTGAAAAACTTTTTGGAAAACATAAAATTTGTTTAAACGTTCTATATATTCGATTTAAAACTGTGTGTAAATTAAAATTATTTAGTTTTAATAGGTTTTTATAAAACAACAACATTTATTAAAAATTATGAAGGAAACCAGCTGGCAGGAATTAATTTTGTAGCATTTGTATTATAAATTATAATTAAGATCAAGTTATAAATATTAATATGGAAACTTATAGTTTTTGTTATTGGTTATTTATACTTGCTTTAGAAAACTGTACAAACTTTTTAATGTAACAAAAAATTTTGGTGACAGTGCTTGCATTTAGTTTATTAATATTAATTTATTTTATATACGTTAAAATTTAAAGCATATGAGTCATATGACATAAATAGGCGCTAAACCTTTTTTAAATCAAAATATTTATTTACATATATCATAAATGTAGTTGTTAAGTATCAATGCGTATAGAATTTAGGTTATTTTTATATTCATTTAATATTCTTAAAGCTAATTAATTTATTACGGTTTGTTTAATTATTATTTGTATTATTTTAATAGTGTCTATTGTTTTGTATTAAAATTAAGATAAGATTTTATTACCATACTGTAATTGAGTCTTATGGGCGTTTATTCAAATAAGTAAATAAATATTGTAAATAATAATACTATTTTAAATATACTTAAATAATCCACATCCGGAGAGTAAAATGTTTTTGATATGATTATAATTTATATATAGTGCACAATAGATAGCAGCATATATGGTGTATATTCGGATAAACATATATAACATAATTCACTACAGTAACAAATATCATTTCAATACTCTACGTACAAATTAAATACTTTAAAAGCCTAAATTAAAAATAGAAAAATATTTCTACAGATTAAAATGTCATTATAGTCTTTCAACATTTAAATAATGTAGCTATAATATGTTATACATCGTATAGAAATTGAATGTATTATCCACAAAATGTATTTGATTAAAGAATGTTTTTGACATATTATTTCATTGATCACATTAGACTGAAATCTGTTAGTAAATTTATTTTTTAATTGATAATGCAAAGTCACCACTTAAATTAACTGAACAAATATTACGGTTAATCTGATGTTTAAAAGTCAATATATTACCTTTATATTTATTTTCAAATACGTATACATATAATTAATACTCTGTATTTTATTAGAAGGAACGCTTTAATAAATATAAACGATTAATGACTAAATAACATTTATGATTGCTTTTAATCAATATATTGTGATATTTTTCGCAATAATTTATTGAAAATACATAGTATACAATATTCACGGTGTACGTACTGTAAAGGATTAGGAATGTATTAAGTAATGCATATTAATAATTAGTGTGGTTAAATGCATTTTCGTGTACCTAATAATTGGTTCAAATATTCATATTTATATGAATATATGATTTATTTATTATCTTATTAGCTTTAGTACTTACTGGCTATTATATACAGTTAAGTAGATTGTAGAGAAAAGTGAAATTATCATATAATTAAAAAACATTTTAATTTTAAAGTTATAGGGCACACAAATAATTTGAGTGACTTTATTATACATTTTGTTAAGAAGTATATAAAGTTTGTTCTTCTATTATTAATAATTAACTATTTTACAATATTAGTTATTGGTGTAATCACTAATGTTTTATTGTTGAACAAATTATTAATAAATAAATTTAACAAATTATTTATTGAACAAATTTATTAAGGATGATTAAAGCTCTTAACGATTAATCATAATTATCATTTGATTAATTCTATTTTACAATCTTTATGCTATGTTATTTATATGTTTTAACACTAATCAGTGAATCAACATATTTAAATGCATTAATAAAATAAATGTTATTAACCAATATGTTTTATTAATTTGTGTTTCAGGTAATTACGTTTTGAATATTTTTTTAACAAGTTCCTATATACATATTATAATTATATAATATGCGTTATTGGTAAGTGTTTGGAAATTTAACTATTAAAGACTATTTGAATATAAATGTTGTGTAGTAAATACTATTACCGTAATTAAATTACTATGTAAGACTAAATATCAGATATAATATAGATGAATCCTTATAAATATTCTTAGGTCTCATTATTAATATGTATTTAGTACTAATTATATATAATAATGATAAATATTTAATAACTGTTAATAGATGTATTATACAACGTAATATCGATAAAGTATTAAGCTTTCAGCGAATCAATAATTATCAAATGGAAGTTTGAAATACAAATCTCTGGTTTGATATTTTTATTTTCACCAAATATGAAAACACAATTACGTCGATTTGCCATTTGTTAATCGATATCAGTATTACGTAATATTATTTTCATTTAAGTGTATTCAATATATTTATTGTATTAGATGATCAGTAATAAAATTACAATTTTTTTATTAAATGTGCGTACTTATACATATTTATAAGTTGAGAGCGAATTTTTATGTAAATAAATAACTTTATTGAATGCTGTTTTCTTAATTCTGATTAAAAATAAGTACGTTTCATAACACCTAGAATAAAATATTATTTTTTTATTTTACCTTTTTTCATATATTTGGTTGTAAAAACATATTTTTAAATATTTTACCCAATAAGTACATATTATTTAGTATTTTTACACGTAGGTACCTTTGAAATTTAAAGAAATATTGACAATAACCATTATTATAATAGAAATTTTGACTCAGATACTGCAATTGCTATTAAAGAAGCTACTGATAGTATGTAAAATAATGACCTGAAAAAAAATTTAGCATATACTTTCGCAAACTTTTTTTTTTTTGTCAGAGTAATAAAAAAATTAGAAACTTCAAATCTACAATAACTGAAAGTCTTTCAATAGTAGAAAAGCAGCAAACAAATTAAATAGAGTTCAAGGAGAATCCAGAGTAATAATAAAAAATAAATTAAATTACATACTTGCTAAAAATGTTGGTTTAAAAAACAAAAAAAACTATTAGAGACATTCTTTTTAATAAAAATGAAAACACATAAATAAATATTAAATTAACACCATCTGATATATCAAGTATGAAGTATACCCTATTATCTTCCGTCAATGTTGAACACTTACAAATAAATTTTAAGATCAACATTTAAATTTGAAAAATATTCAAATGTATACTGTATAATCTAATGAATTAATAAAATTTAAAAATGTATGAAATAAATTAATACTAAATTTTTTTTGATAAATATTTCATGATTTTAAAATATATTTTAGAAAAAATAAGAATATAAATATTTTCATATTTTTTGACTTTTTTAATACATAAAAATCTATGCCTTATTTATATGTAATATAAGGTTATAATACGGATTGTAGTTAAAGAAACTATTTTTATTTTTTATTTGTTAATATTTAATAATCAATAAATAAAATCGTAAAATGTGTAATAAAAGTTCTAGTATATATTAAAAAATTTAAACACATACAATAATGGTTAATTAATGCTGTATAATGTAAAGTACTAGTTATTGCAATAATTGACTAACCTACTATATACCTAATCATTTAATTTATATCAAAACGTAATTTTACATACCTAGATTTTATTTAGCATTATTAGTGACCACCAGTATAAGTATTACATTAGATTATTGTTATTATATACATGATTTTAAAAAAGAAAGTTAAAATTAACGTAACAACATATTAAACCATAACATTTTTTTGTTTGTATTGTTTATTCTGTTTAAGTATTAAAAAAAAAAAGAAAACTATATAATATATAAATCAAGATATTTTTAGGGGGTCGGTTAGGGTTGAATTGTATATATTCCCAAAATACCTGTCATATTAATACAATAATTCTTCCAGAAAAAAAATTAAATACTTGCTTTGCGGTGCTCACCTATTTTCCATTTATCGATGTTTGAAATGATTCACTGAGACACTATAGGATTTCAGCGTAAAATGTGTAAAAAAGTTAACTGGAAAATGAAAAAAATAATATCAAGACGAAAAATCTTAACTATATTTTATTTCCTTTTTTTTCTTGCGTTGTACTCCAGTCATTTAAATGTAAATTATTATTTCTATTGAAATGAGTACTAACGGGTTTTTTTTTCAAAAAAACAAAAATGTAAAAAGTAAAAAAACAAATTTTATTTTAATTGGATATTATTATTAATTATTTGGTAAATTATTTTTACCTGTCATAATATTTATATTATCCGTTACTAGTTTTTTATCATGATGTTAATTAAATAGGACCGTTCTAAAATGTTTACACTGAATACTTATTGGAAATACACAATTTTGTAACTATTTATAATGTAAAATATTATATGGAAATATTTATTGTATCTTAGAAGGGCTATGTCTTTATTGAATGTTATAAAGTATTTCAAATTGAAAAGTGATAAAACTTCGTAAATATTTTGTTTAAATATAAAATATAAATCGAATTTAAATTGAACCGATCAACGTTAATATTTTAACTTTTATTTTCACCTATCATTTTATATTTGTATTTTTTTCGAATATTTCGTTCAGATGCATGTCGATTTTCGTATAATATAAGTTACGCATAATATAGGTACACTAACCATTAAATCAACCACCTATTAATTCTCTAAACACCAAGTAAAAATTTCTCGGATGTATTGTCATACACGATTATTTATTAAACATTTTGAAACTTAAAACTGTCATTTTTTTATGCTAATTTTTACTATATTCACTAAAATAAGATTTTAAATACTTTTTACATATTAAATAGAAAGATAACTTCTGTATATTTATTATTTTCTTAACTAATAGGAAAGGGCGTGTATATTAAAACAACGCTGATCCGCGTACTTTAAAATACAAATCAACACCCACCGCTACTATCTACCAATCCATGTGGTATCTGAGTTAATTCTTTATTCGATAATACATGGCTCACCAACCTTCATTGCATTATTTTTATTTTTTTGAAAAGTTATAAATATTAAATAACACTAAATAACCATAAATAAACTATGAAGATATTCAATAATATTGTTATTGTAGTAACGGAAATTGATCATTTTGTTATATATTTTTCAGTAGAATAATTTTTTGACGAAAAGAAAATATAGAAGTATATATAATCTGTTTTAAAGTAGAATACACCAGTTCTGCATAATTTTATCATCTTCCACTGGTCACCTAACTTATGCCATTTCATTGAAGATGCATGCTACTAAACGGAAATTGGTCGCTACTTGGTGTATTTTTCTTTGAAACTGAGTATAATATACTCAGTATATTATATTATATAGATTATTTATTATTATATTTAGTAGAATATTGTATTTTTGTTAATTATATTTAAGATTATAAATGAATAATACTGTCGTGAATTTTAGTGTTTAAGTTTTCGGTTTTTAGATTCAATGAAACCATAACACATTTAAGTACAACGAAATATTTAAAACTCACTTTTACGGGAATTTTAAAATTTTTCATAGATATTCGTTGTATCCATATTGGTCATAAAACTATATTATAATTATTCGTTATTTATTCGATTGCATATTTTACTCTTGTAGGTACATAAGTACATATATATACGAGAAATCTTTAAGACTTTAATAGGAATAAACTTTGAAGTTTTACCCAAATACTCGTACGTCAATATATAAATATAAGTGGACATATTATTGACATATTCTTTAACTTTCAATTTTCTATCAAAGTCAATATGTTAGAGAGGTTAGAGAAAATTGTTTCTTTTGAATTGTGTAAATATTCTCTCATAATATTGTGTTCCAGGTATTAGAAAAATAACAAAATATTAAAAAAGGAACTTTGTTTGCACATCGTATAAAGTTAATCATATTTAAACACTTAAATACATTCTATATAATAACATTATATTTCTATAAGCTGTTATAGGTTAGGTTAGGTCTTTAATTTGGTTTTACACTTAAAGTAATTAATAAGAAAGCTTACTTTATACACAAAGGTTTTTCTTGAATCGTGCTTAAATGTTTGTTAAAATATTATCACATTATTAAAAAGTACAATTGTTTTAATATTTTATACTGATAGTAACAAAATTAATTTATTTGCTAGGAGTATTTTATAGAGTAGTGAATTGTGATCATTTTTAATAAATATTGCACCGTATTCAATTTGAATATGAACAAAGATTAAATTATAGAAAAACGATAAGCAGTTTAGTTTCATCCTTAATACTAATAATGACTATGTACAAGTTTAATCGTAAATAAAAAAATAATAATTTTATCAGGTAAAAGAATGTTTTGAAAAAAATTTGTTTTAAAAATAAATGTATTTGATTTTTTATAGTAATATTTACCAATAATATAATATTACTTATATGTTGAATAAAACATCAACGTTATATATGTTAAGATACCGATTATTTATTTTGACTATACTTGTGAAAATATCAAACAAGATTAAATAACAAAATATCGTCGTGTTCTATTTAAGTCAGAGAACTTAAATTTTTTAGGTAATCCTTATAAGTTAAATGTTAATTTAAACTTATAATCGGTAACAAAGATAATTTAGTTTCGAGTATTTTTAATTTTTACAATTGTTGTGTTATTGTATGTACTTATATAAAGATATATTTGTAAAATCGCATAGTGTAAATTATGTTTGTAAATTGCTAAGCGTTTACAAGGGTTTTGTTGATAAAGTTTTAGCCGAGTCAGACTTCTCAAGTTTAATATTTTAATACGATGTAATTAAAAACGACTCGTGCAATATTTTAAATCATAATTTAGCCGACCGACAAAACTGATTTAAACCAAAGCATGTTTTTGAATAACACAATTATATTATCTGCAAGTGACGATATATAGGTATTATATGATAGGATCAGCGTCGTTGAAAATTCTACTTTTATACGAGTATATACAATTTGAGTGTGTAATATATTTTCTTAAATAATAACAATATACAAAATGCAACTATGCTAATTACCAATTATGTGGGTATAATATCCGGAAATTATATTATTGATCTATTAACTTTTAATTCAATACTATTAAATAATTTAAAAGGACGTTACATCACCATCACACTAAACCCAAAATAAAGGTCCAACGAAAGTATTATTTGCTTTATCCGTGAGTAAACTAATGATTTGCCGCCTATATTCTAAATTAAATTCACCGTCGCTATCCTAAAAAAAATTAATTTGATATTACTAAATATCTTTAAATAAATCTATTTTTTTCATTTAAGTTAGTTTAAAAAGAAAACGTTCTAATTCAAATATAATATCTGCTATTTATTTTCATTAAGTAAAAATATATACAAAAAAAAAAAAAAAATTGTATACAATTAATAATTAAGGTATACGTATACTTATCAGTCGACAGACAACTATCAACTAATTTAATTATAAACGGATCAAACTTAGAATCGAAAAGTCAAAAAACTTTACAATATCATAGTATACGTGGTGAACTCATATCGATAACGATCTATGTAGAGTAAAAGTTTATATAACGTACAGTGTATTCAGTATTGTATCTATATTCTATAAATAATTAGAATAAAAATAATGCAAAATGGTAGTCGTTATTGACGAGTTTCCGGGGAAAAAAATAATAATATAATTTTACTAAAAATAAATAAATACAAAATCCAAATACACTATTCAAAACGTTAAAATGATAAAATAAATTAAAAATTTCGTAAGTTTATTACATAAAATCAAAATAAATATTCAATACCTACAATTTTGTCGCCTTATGCAGCAGCATAGTTCGCAGTGCCTTAAATCCGCCCCTGCATGTGGTCTCTATTATATGATCATATACCTATTCATAACCGTATTCTCGGCTAACTACACGTTTACGTTATACCACGGTTTTGGTCAATCTGTATATGATAACATCGTAAACAGCCCAGGGTTCGCACACATATTATATTACACCGTAAATGTGAAATTTAATTAAAACCTGTGCGCGCGAGAGACTTTATATTGTAATAATAATAATAATAATAATAATGATGATAATAATAATAGTAATATTTATAATATTATGTATAATAATTAATAATATACAAAAACAAAAGGCGCGCGCACGTTTCCTCGGAAAAGTTTTCGTCCGCACATATACCTATTACACGTAATATGCGTGCCGCACCATAATATAATACGCGTGCATTATACGACGCGCGTCCTTTTCTCCGAGCGAATTTATAGTCTGTTTATCGAGTGTAACAGCTCTAAACCACCTCGTGTAGTAGCTTGTCAGTGTGCGCGTGTGGGTGTGTGAGTGCGCGTGAGCGTGAGCGATATACAGGAAAGTACGGCCGTGGATGGTCGATGGGGTAAATTGAATTTTGTGTACAGCGCTTGGGATTTTGTCAATATACTGACGCGCCGTGCAACATCGTCCACATGACGTAATATAATAATATAGAAGTAATACAATTATAAAATATATACACGCGTATATACATATATATATATCACATAATATGCGTACAAGTCGTATTACTTGAATCGGGAGCAGACGAGCACATTATTATACGACCAGGCGACCCGGCAAGTACTATATTATGATAAAATATATTATGCCAGTAAATAATATAATATTATTATTTTCAAACTGCGACTGTGAACCACCGCCCGCTTACCTGACCCGACTCGTCCGTCGACGACGTCGTGGTAGCGTGTCAAACCATGATTTTCATTTTTATCGAGATCTGCTCTGGAGTTGCCGCGAACACATATCAACCAGACGCGTGTAATATATTATAATACGAGTATATAGTATATTTATAGGATGATTCATAAACTTGCTCAACCTGATCTCCCCCAACTATCATTTAATAATGCATTTATCTATGTTGTGAATTATATAGGTACCGTAATTTTAAAAATTCAATTTTTTATATCATTTGAGAAATGTTCTGTGGTGAAATACTGAAATATAATATAAATAGCTTTATTTTTTTTAAATGAGAAATACTAGGCATTATCAAGCAAAATATTATTTTTTTAAATGTTTATGCAAAATTTGAATTAGTAGTTTCGAGTTATTCAACTCTTTGTGCTAATAAGTGCCAAATAAAGATTATTTATCATTAATATTAATTTTGCATCAAGTTTAAAATATATGTAGGATTTAGGCTATAAACTCAATTTTTACAATATTATAAAATGCTAATATTTTAATATAAATTACTCAATAATTTTTAAATCTTGATTCTTTTTATAGTGTGTTTAAACCTATTGTAATGGATATAAATTTAAATAATTCAGGAACTATTCTTTCAAATTTAAATTTAGATGTGTACAAGTTAAAAATAATAATCCGTTTACAATTAATAGAAAAAAGGCATTTTACTAGTTTTTATTTGAAAAAAAAAACTTATATTGATACAGCAACAAAGACCACGTAATTTTAAACGGCATGTACTAACATAAGAATTTGAAAATATGGTCTTAAATATATTTAAAACTTCAAAAAATCAGAATCTTAAAAATGCATTATTAAAGAAAAATGAGGGTGAATATGTTTGATGAATCACCATCATGAATCATGTAAATACTTCAGTATAATTTTAATTTACTGTTCACGTAAACGTTTTTACGTAAGTATTTAATTCAATGTGTTTAGTAGATATAAATATATCATCGAATATAAGTTTATGATATTTATAATACGAGTATATGACATAAATATAATTATATTAATTGCAAGTAGCATGCAAGTATTTGGTATATTATGCTATATTTAATACATATTATATATTTAACATTGATGTACAAAGGATTTTATAAAAGGATGAACAGACCGTGGGTGTTGATTTTTTATTTATTATAGGTATTAAAATTAAGTATACTTTACACCAAACTTCATAATATTTTTAATATACATTTTTTATATTATATTATATTTAAATAAAAATACATGTAACTTGTATAAAATATATTATTTATTTACAATTTGTATTTTACCAATGTCTACTATTATTCTACGAATGACTGAATAATTTTTCGTTTCTAAGTTAAAACTATTTTTTTTGTTTATTAATATCTACCAAAGATATCCGTAGCATTTATGTACGGTTTCAGTATTTTTAAGTTTAAAAATGGAAAAAATAAATTTAAAACATTAATAGCTTATCAATATGGAAAATGTCGAAATTAAAATATAATTAATTTAACTTATTAAGAATTATTTAGAACACAAAATTGTATTATACAACGTTATCTGTTATTTTTATATTTGTATACAAAATATACTATTATTTTACCTAATAATAAAACTATTGAAATAATTTAATTTAAAATTTAATTACTTCTTACCTAGGTATTATAAGTCTCTCGGGTACTCAACACACGTCTTCTCAATAAGATTTACAATACATGAGATAAAAAAAGCTGTATACCACTCGACTAAAACTGAAAAATTTCGATCGTTGGTAATATACTCTTAAAATCGATTCCTACAGTTTATGAATGCTTAACATTATCAACGTGAAAAGCGCCTGCTAGGAACATCTTGCAAAATGTCAATTGTTTTTTCTTCATAAGTTTTCTATTTATAAACAAGATTTTCCCGAACACGGGTTTTCCATAAATTGCGTGTTGGTATTTGGTTATTTGATATGGAATAGAATACGGGATTAGTTCTTAAAATCATGCACTACGCACGAAAGTGACAATAAATGGTTATTAATATTCATATTTAAATAATTGACTACAACGTGCATGGTGCGATGATAACTGATATTATAATAATGCGCTCTCTATTATTTTTTACTAAATACCTCTGTTACTACCCCTAATATATAATTAACATTTGAGTTGGAATTGTGAAATTTTCGTAGTTTTTGTAAAATAAATTTTGCAAATCAAACTAAATATCTAATTTTACATTATTTTAAAGAGTTGTGCTTAAACTTTCTATTGTATCAACTCTTGATATACGGGTATTATAAAAATGTGAATTTATATGATATTTTAATATATATTTATATTGCCATAGAAATGGATGAGGTTGTTTTTGAGATGCCATAGATCTTCGAGTAATTACTTCGGAATTTATATTAAAATGCGTTAATGTACTACAGTCACAGTGGTGGTTTTGTGTTTAAAATTGACCACAATATTTATAGCATACAATATGTGATTAGTAATAGTCGGTTCGGATATTTATATTTTAGAATTACTAAAGTTCATACGTCCTCGTTATTTAAGTTACAGTTTCCTGGAAGGTTCAACATTTTAAATTATGTGCACTCATTGAATTTGCCATGCTATTAACATAAACGTCAAATGGTAGCTTATTTGATCCATGTTTCTATGAATATAAAATAATTTTTTTATTTGTATTGAAAACATATTTTGTTTGCATATTATTATAAAATAATAATACATTCATGATTAATGTTAACAGAGAATTAAAGTCATTAGAATTTTCCAAATAATCTTCACTTTACCAAAACATTTATATTTTGTAATTATCCTTAAATTATTTATTGGATTACACCTTTGGTAAATACCAAACTATATCTGATATGTAGAGTAAGCATAATTTGTTGGAATAGTTTATAAAGATAAATTGTAAAATTAAAGTTTATAATTTTAGTCATTGTGTATACACTAATATATCTGTATCAAAGGAATTCAACAGTCATAATTTATTAGTGAATTTACAAACATTATTAAGTTTTACTATTTAAGTTTTATTATATTTTACTTTTCGTTGACACATAATTGCGAATTCACTAACTTTATACTTACCAAATATTTTTATTCGTTAACATGCTTTTGTGCTAAATTAATTTATAATTTTTTTTATCATAAATTATCACCTATAGTTAAATACGTTCAGTTAAAAATAGTTATAAATATTTTAATAGCTAAAATTTCAAAAAATATACCTACTATATGTTAATAATAAAGTCATAAAACCCCCATAATGTCCAAGCTTTTCTTAAATTTGTTTTAGAAAGCAAAGATATTAGTCACTTTCAGATTGAAAATGACAATAGGGCTCTGACATATTCATCCTAAAGGGAACTTATTGAAAAATGCAATCCTATAAATTTAATTCAATTTTAGACTATTAGAATTAAATAGAGCATGACAAATTACTATCAGCTATAGTTTTTTAGATTATGAGTGAAAATTTGAAATTATTATTGATTTAGTATGTACCTTATTTAGGTTAATTTTGTCTTCTTTATTTTTTAATTTGATTACTACAGAGTGTTCCAATATATTTATGAAACAGAATATATCGGTTGATAATTTTAGGTATCTACTTAGTTTTTCATATAGGTACTACTAGGATCTTCGGTGTAAAAAAAAAAAAAAACTAATGAAAAATTGAAAAAAATGTTTAATAAAATAAAAATTTTGTTAGCAGAATGTATTAATTTACATTAGGTATCTTATATAAATTTAGTTACTTAAGTTTGTATCTACAGATTATTCATTTTGTGCAAAAATAGTATAGTTTATTTTTCTTAAACACAATCCTGAAGGTATACATTATTATCTTATTTATTCAGTCATATTTATTATACTTTAAAAATATAAGGAAATAATATAAAGCCTTATCAGACATTTAGAAAGTATTATTTTTAAGTGCATTTTTAGATTTATTAAGTTATTATTATAGTAAACTTTACTATAATTTAAGCAGAATTAAATAGTATTAGGTTATATTGTGGATAAAAAAAATATTATAAAATTAATTTAATATTGATAAAGAAAGTAAAAAATTAAAATAATATTATTTGCAATACAACATACAACCAAAACTAAACTAAATTTAATAAATGATAAATGTAATTGTTGGGTTTTTCGGACGTTTTATAATATTTTAGTTTTAATAATGTTTCTTTTTTCATGTTTGAAGTATTGATTATTCTCATGTTATAAAAAGTTTTATTGTATGCATAAAAATGTTATATTATTGTTTATCATAAATACCTCACTTAGAGATTGTTAGCTTTAAATTCGTTTAAAAAAAGTAATACTAAAAATGAAATTGTTTAATAAAAAAAAATTGGATTTAGAACTATATTATTATGATACTTGGATGTACACGTGTAGCTCTATTTTTACGAAGTAGTTTATTATTTTTTTGGCCAGGTATAATGTTATGGTTAAAAAGAAGGGTAAAATGTCATAAATAAGGATTATACGAAGTCCTTGTTTGACCAGCAAGCAGCAAGCGTTATATATGGTAAATGTGTATATATAATATAAAACCCCTGGGTCCGTTATAATCTCCTACGAAAAAGAAGAAAATGGTTCTATTTCGAAAATACAACCGTATCTTAGACTTTTCGTTTTTACCGCTAAAAAAAGATGAACTATTGCATTGTGGTACTTTAAATCCTGATATATGGGTAATATAGGTTTACTGTTTAATCGTTAAATGTAAAACAACAAAAAATAAATAAACTTGTAGTCTTTAAAATTCAACTATAGAAGAAAAGAGTGGATTTGTTTTATTATTATTATTATTATTATTATAATCGCAAATTTGCACGGATTGTCTTGAATGTTATTATTTTAGATTTTAAATATAGCTTTTAAATTGTAACTAATTAATAATTTATTTACAAAAAAAATATGCCATTTAATATTTTCAATTAAAATATGCAATCGTGTTTAAAACCTTTCAAAATATATATGAATAATGCATATTCATTCGAAAAAAAATTGTGTTGTATCTATTTAGAAAATATCAATTTAGGAAGAAAATCGTAAAATAATAATAATATATATAGGTATACTTATTAGATCGTAATCCTTTTTACTTTTAGTGTACTTTACTGAACATTTTATAAACTAACGTCGTATAGACTGAACACAATCAAATCCGCTTAAGTGACCTCGTCCAAATGCAATGAAATTAATCATAAATAAGACTTGAAACGAGTATTGAGGTAAAACAATGGATTTATTAACACTTTTGAATTGTTATTATTTATTTGTTATTAATTTGTACTTAGATAATGACTTTATGTCATTGGTATCTTTCTGTTTCAGATATACATACTAAATTACATAAATTTAATTTTTACCTTATAGCTTATCCGACGGTTATATTGAATATTTTTGTATTTTAAAAATGTATTATCATGTTAAGTAATTCGAAAGAATTCATCGGTAATAAACTAATAACTATTGTTTAATTTTTTTATTGATTTGTTTCAAATGTACGTAGAATACATGCCTTTTAATCTCAATGCATAAAAAACGGTCATAACTTTTTGTTAGGTGGTACCTCGTACAACCGTATGTGCGATGATTTGCTCGGTGGTATTCGAAATATTTATAATAATATAATTATTCAATAAATGCATACGATTCATTTGATTCGGCCACGTTCTTTGTTTACGACGTTGGTTGTTTACCTGTTTTTCGAAAAAGCGAGCAAGTACAGTTCATGGGAACAATGACCATTTCTGGCTAATAATTCACACGTTGTGCAATTTATCGTTCGAACCCTGAGCACAATCACACACACACATGCGCATTCAACAATCGAACGAGCACAAAATAGTCGGTAATTAAAGGGGTTTTCGATGAGGTACAGTGGTGGCGTGGGATGATTTTAGTCATTGTCCGTGTTAAGTGGCCCGATTAAGCTTCAGTGGCGACGGACGTATTATTTATGAACCTTCGAAAGATACGCAACTTGCAAGTGAAATGCTCAAAGAAAGATATAATGTATATATATATATATATATTATAACGTCTACGAAAGACGAGAATGAGACTAAAATGAATATAATATTAGCATTAATTTATTTGCCTCATTTTCGGACAACTATAACAGAACAACTGACGGCTTTTTCCTTCTGGCGTTGAGCATTCAAAAAAAAAAAAAAAAATTAGAGATTGTTTTTAAATATATCAAAAAAATATAAAGAGTAGTTTAAACCACGTTATAAAATATGTCATGCGCTTAATCTAATCCACAACTTGCGGTTGCTCATCTAGGTCAAATTATTTCATAAAGCAAAATACGCTAACACCGATATACCCGTAAACTGACGTACATTAAAACCAAGACACACCTGTATAGCGCTATATTTTATATATGTTAATTTCTTACCGAGTGAAGTTAGGTTATACAGCTAATAAATATACATAAATACAGGTAATATTTTAGTATTTTTTAATCAATATAATGTAAATTATTTTAAACTATATGAAAATAAAAGTAAAAATGAAGTAATTAGTAAAAAAATCATATTTTTAAATACATATTTAGCATCTTTAATATATAATTTTAATGAAATTATCTTTGTATTATTACACCTTAGTATTTCAATAAACAATTTCATTATGTGGTATATATTCGTTTTTTAAAAAATCCAAAATAGAAATATAAAATCTTTTATGAATATCCAATACAAAAACATACGCAAATTTTCATGATTTTTTCGAATTTTGTCAAAATACCAAATTCAATTGCTTATAAAAAATAATTATGGATTTGTGTTAATTTTTTTTAAATTTCAATTAACAATATATTTTTGAAATGTTTTTATCGATAAAAATTCAATAAAGAAAAAAAATAATTAAATATGAATTTTTTCATGGTTAGAAATAGCTGTAAAAGATATAAAATATTTTGAAAATTTCATCATATATGGGATTTAGTCATATAAACTTTCAAGGAAAATTTAAAATATCTACGGTAATTAGTTTTTGAATTATGCCAATAAAATAAAATTAAAGACGTTTTTTAAGTAAAATTCTCGATTTTTCTTAATTTTTTTTGTTTTTCCCATCGCCAATGAAAACTAATAATAAATGTTTATTTTTTCTATCAATTAGATATATTTTTATACCAAAAAAGATTTTGAAGTAGAAATTTAACTAATTAATTTTATTGCTCAGGTAAATTTCATCATTTACTCTATTCAAAATCTATCTGATATTTCAGATTCCTGGATAAATCATTGAACTAAAATGTAATACATCCAATATAAATACTCAACTTTAACCCTAACTTAAAGTATTATGTACAGTAGAACGATATTCACTTGCCTATTTTTTCATAATTACCTAAGAAAATATTTTAACAAATTTGTGTTTAAATCATCAGTTGTTCTAGTAATTTTATCAGTAATTACATTTATATTAACATAACTACTTAGAATCTTTTTATTCTTAGGTTTTATGAAAAATTCGATGGTAATACAAACGTAATTATCTAAAATGAGAACTATGAAAAAAAATATTTTATAAAAAATTTTATAATCAATTATTTAAAAAAAAATGAATATATTCAATTCATTAAAATATAAAAACTTTTTTTATTTAATAATATATACATAAATTTGTTAAAAAATACGATTTCAAACAATCAAAAATTGAGCATATTAAGCATTATAAATGTTACTATTGATAAATGAAAGTTATATTATTTTTGTATAAAATAAATGTACTATACAATCTAAACATATAAATTGTTTCATAATTAACTGATAAGAAACTAAAATATCAGTAATAATCATCGGAACGTTGGTTAGATTAGGTATCCATATTTTGATAATTAATATATAATAGAACCTCTAAAATGTAGTATGACATATTTAGTCGTTATAGGCCTATTTCACATACAAATTGTCTTGTAACGGTTGACTTACCAAGTCCAAGTATGGACTTACAGTTACCCTTGATTTGTTCGGTGTATTTTGGTTGTGATAGGAGGCTGCCGCCCAAATTTCAACAACTCCCACGGAGGTATGGTGGATTAACAAATTTTGAAAATAAACTACAAATAAAGGGTTACAACTTTAATTTTGTTTGGAGAAGATAAAGTCTTGATAGGAGGTTGCGACTCGAAACCTAATTCGGCCGATAACTGTGAAACGATCAACTAACAAATTCTGGGAATTCACTTACAATTCATTTGGAATAATTTATAGGAGTAAGGGAGACTGCCGCTCGATCTTTAATAGCTTCCCACGGAGGCATTGTGGACTAAAAAATTATGAAAATAAACTTACAATTACAGGGCTTTGACTTAAAATTTGCTTGGAATGATTTAAATATGATAAAAAGACTGATCTTCAGAATTTAATTTTTTCAATAACTTCGAAATGGTCAACTTACATAATTTAGGAATAAATTAAAGGGGTATAGTTTGGAATGATTTTATAATATTGGAAGAGGAAAGGGAACAAAAATTGGCTTCACAACATTCAATTGAATTTTATATATTCATTGTTTTCTCTCAACATTTCAAAAATGTTTTGATTTTTTAAATAATCTAAAATAATATAAAATATATAATATGTTTGAATTAATGTACAATATTTTTTGTCGTTTGATTTTATTGTGAATTATAACTTTTCTTTAATTTAAAAGTACATACAATTCATATATAAATATAAAAGGTTCTAAGTATTATGTCACCGCAACTTGTCGCAATCAAATTATATGATATCGTTAAGGGGATAAGTTATGCTAATATAAAATCTCTTCAAACTACTACTTTTTTACCCGTATCCATTCATGATATACAATAATACATCTTTTACATATTTTAATATTTTGATGTATACTATTTAAACTGTACATTATAAACTTAACTAAAAAAAAAAAAAAAAAAAAACGAGAAAAAATATATACATACCTTCTGTTAGTTTATTTATGATATTAAAATAAAATAAAATATTTAACTTCAATCCGCAACTCACGCAAAACTGTAAAATTATACATTAAATAATTTAGCTTGTTATTTAAAATTAATATAACTGCATTTAATAGCGTACCAATTTAAAAAATAATACTATCAATTACTATCAACAAATTTAATTCAGTTTTATGTTCAATTTTTGACTATGAAAATTTTAATTTTGTCCACCTAAATCACTTTTTTGGAATATTGTACGATGTTGAGTTTTATAGTTCACTCATTAAAATTATTAGAACTTACTGTAAACTTTTACGCTTACATGTTATTAAATTTACTGCATGTATGATAAATATCTGTTAGTATTTGTTTACTATCTCATAAATGTTTAGTATTAACCTGTGATCTATTTTGAAAATTACTCGTACGTTATAAAAAATTAAAGCATTCGATTCTGCGCTGAACTATTGCATAAAACCGAGGCTTTATCGATTCTGCCGGACGTTTGTATATGTTTATTCCACCACTTGTCAATTTCATTGTACATATTTTGTACATTTTAACTCCGTTGGCTTATAATATTATAATATAATACACAAACAAAATAATATAACTTAAATACCTTTATAATCTTTTTTTATTTAAATAATCGTCAAACATTGTAGTTAAGAAAATTCAAATATGCAATATTATGGTGAAAAAAGAAAAAAGAAAACAATAAAATCAAATCAATAATGTAAGATTTGTCACATATAGTTAAATTAAATTGTAATTATTTTAAATAGTTTAATATAAGTGAATTTATCATTTTTTTAATTTAAATAATTGGTAAAAAGTATTGTTGCAAATATATTTTTTTTAAGTTCATAGTTTTTGTTTTTATAGTGACTTAATAAATATTTATTTTCTCTTAAGAGAACATATTGGAAAATGTAAGAATTTATGATAGATTAAACTTGAACTTTTATTTCCAATAGTACCAATGTACACGTCTAATTATTTTTTTCGATGAACCATATAATATATTTATATGTATATAATACAGATTACGATACAAATTTGATACGATACATGGTTTTCCACTGAAGTATATATGTTAAAATTAGAATATTCAACAACGCTATATTGTTATGAATTTACTACAAATATTAATTTAAGTGCTTACTAATTTGATAATACATAATCTAGCAAAATTAATTCTAGGTGAATCAAAGTTTGGCGGAATTGTTAGTCGGCGTAATTGATTAGTTTCTAACAGGGTAAAAAGGTCATTTTATTGGAATAATTATATGTCTATAAAATCTTAAAAGTATTTTAACATAATAATTTATTGTATTTATGTTCTATAACAATTAAAATTATTTAAAAACGTAATAAGTATGCTAAATATTATTACACTGTGAAAAGTTCAATCATGTGCTTTTATATTCGTATTATAATATGAATCGTAATTCGTAATATTCAACATTAAATTAGGAAGTATGAGAAAAATTGTCTAAATGATATCTTTAAAAAAATGCACGCGAAACGTTCTATTAAAACATTTTAGATTTTTTAATAAATATTTTATAACATCATATTAAATGTAATTTGTAAGTAATTACTATTTTATAACGTTTTAAAAGTGTAATTATAAACCGTATTAAGGATATTACCTAATTTATTTGTAATTGTTTTTTAGTATCAAAAATACGTTATCTTAAAGCACATAACATTACATTGTTAAAGTTATAATGGCTTGTATGTGTCTAGTGTATGTATCTAAACACTCACTGAAATAATTAACTCTATGGCAAGATCTCGTTTATGTCTTTATCATACTGAATGTAAGATGGGCTCTCACAACATAAATTATTATGAGGGTTAAGGAGAATATGTATTTGCATTAAATTTTTCGAAGAATTGGAGTATATCATATTTAAGTATTTCTGATGTAACAATAATATTACAATAAACAGATGCGAGCATAACTTTTGCTTATAAGTTTATAATATACTATGCAGATTTCACTTAAATTCTATATTTTATTCAATTTTATTGAGATGTTTATGTGTTTAAATATAGTGTACGTACATATATTCATAAATTATCGAATTTAAAATAAATATTAAATTGTATAATATTATGGTGCATGCTTATAATCATTATAATTTACGGTACGTCATATCATCGTATTATTATATAAGGTGAATCTCGAGGGTTATTTAAATTGTTAGGCATAAATTTACCGAATATAAAGGTACACTTTGAGTATCTAAACCTATAAAAATATAGTATTTATGTAAGGTACACTGTGAAGTATTGAAAATGGGACGTTGTTGATAATAATATATAATAATAATATGATATATCGAAAATATATGTAAATCTTGTTAAATTAAATGAGCTCATATATTATTATCTATTGAACATAATTCTATACCAATGATACCATACGATAAATAGTCATTTTAACGATTGTTTTATAAAAGTTTGCCCATTTCTCTGAAATACGTGTATATTATATATATATATATATATGATGTATTTTATATAAATAATGTTGTCTCTGTGCGAGAGTTTTTGTCATTAAATGGGCACCGAAATCTCTATATTTATTTCCCACACAATATTATATATAGCATACGCAACATTATTTTTGTACAAATCGAAAACGATATCTTGTGAAATCATTGGGTCTTTAGGCGACGACTCTGTAGAATCGCATCAAAAACGGTTTTGTCGTATAAAAGAAAAAGGTTTCCGCCAGACTGAAATAAAACAGATTTCAAACTGAGCCATTTTACAACGAAACGTTTTTATTGTTAGGATCTTGCTATTTTGTCGTTTTTAACTCAATGTCACAAAGTCACAATAGCCTATGTGTCACTGACGATCTTATGTTATAGTTTTTCGTGTTTGATATTATTGTATGGAAAAAGTTCTACGCAAGACGTCTTATACACTTTAAAAGTATGTCCTTAAGAAATGTATTAATAAATCGTGTCCAATTTTTCTACATTATCAAAATATATATAAAAATAACTCTTTATAAAGCAGTATACTATTTCTAACCTTAAAATAATATCAATGTCTATTTAATTTGGCAACTTTGGAAAAAATTCTAAAAATAACCATTTAAATTGCTATTAAAAGCATTATTGAATATTTCTGAATTTAAAATATTATTTTTAACGTAACCTATTTTTATTTAAAAAATAACGTGTATGTCAAACTTTTTGTGTTGAAAGGTTTGACATTAGCTCTTTAGTGAATTTAAATTTGGTCATAGAAATTGATTATCGAGTTTGATTTTATAAATGCATCGTAATGTAAAATGTGAGTAATTTATAAAATTTTATATTAATAAATCATATTTTATGTAGTAAAAATATAAATTTAATATTCAAAATTAAGTTTTTATTGAAAAAAATCGTGATTCTCTACTATAAAGTCTTAGATATTTATTGGTTTTAAGTAAATCAAAAATATTAATAATAAATTAATAATTCAAAAAAACTGATATCCATACGATAAATATTATTTATCTTAAAACTATATATTTTTTTTCAAATCGTATAATTCAGTTATCCATCATTCTTATGATCCCGTTTCTGACAGATAGTCAAGGTTTTCTTGGCTACATACATGCTTACATTATATACAATATATATACGGACTCTCAAACTTCTTAACTTCGTACAGTAGTGCACATATCGCACAGGTACTCAACAAAACACTATAGTATAGAGACATAGACACTCATTGAGATAGTAATATATATATATATAGGTATATGTATATTATTTATTATGTAAATATTTTTTTTTCTAATTCGACTGATTGATTGGAATATTATATCTCCGCGACAGCACAGCATCCTGCTGACGACAGTCGTTTTTTTCCCCTATCACCCTCTTACCCGTCTCTATTCTATGACCCATCGCTATGTATAGGCACTTTTCTCATTTTCTGGTCGGTATTTAATTCACAAATTGCTTTTGGAGTGCTATGGCATACTATCTACTATCACGGCGGAGGCGACATAAAAAAAAAAAATAATAATAATAATAAAAAAATATAAAAAGAGTAAAAACCATCACTACCACCACTATGCCATCTTCATCTTCACCTTCACCCAGTTAAGTTATTATATTAGCGGCCGCACAATGCGTGACGCTGCCACGCTGTATATACAAAACGATAAAAGCTCTCTCTCTAGTCTCTCTTCCTTCTTTTTTTTTCCAGTCGGAATAATTAGATTCTGGTTTTCTTTGTAGCCTGTCAGAAGTTTAAAAATTATACGCCATGGTCTGGCCGATGCGTTCAACTCGACCTTAGAAGTTTGCCTCTTTATGCGCCTTGCTACCTACTATAGTACTCTCCACTCGTAAATACCAATTCGCAAAACGCGCATTTTGCCGGATGTCTTAATTTTAATGCAATATAGTCATATAATTTTGACTATACCCCACCCATAACAAAGCTTCTATACTTTCAGTGCTCATCTCCCACGAGGATCGTTAACAAGACACTAAGTTTTCTTAAATTAACCCAAAATTACAGATAGATAACGTCACGAGAAAATGGGGTTGAAATATATAGCTCAGTAAGATGATATGTGACTTGTTTTTACTACCAGCAGTCATAATGTAAACAATTTAAATGCTAATAATATTTATTATTTTTTAAATTAAAATTCTATGGTTGTTTATGATAAATATGCTAACAAATATTCGAGAAATTACCTATTGAGTATTGTTGTAAAATGTATCATTTATTATACTGATAATATTATTTGTTATAAAGGCATAACGTATATTAAAGAGTAGAAACATAAATTAAATCCTGGTCGGTTTTTGGTTAGTATATATGAAATGAACAATAATTATTATCATTCATATTATTCAAAAATATTATTTGTTTTGGATTATACACGATTTTGATTAACCAACGTCAAATATGTAATATTAATATAATTTTTAATTAATATGATTGTTCGATACATTTTAATTTTAAAAACATAGCAACGAGGAACATAAAAAAGGTTCCAATAAAACTCAATTAAATTAAACTCAATGTATTTATATTATACGCTATACTCATGTATTGTAGAGCCAATAGTGATTACATTTTTATACTAATTGTTATTTATATATTTGATACAAACACTATGTTTTATTTTAGATAAAAGTAATTAATCTATATTCATTCATAGAAGATGAAACAACAATAATAATAATAGAAACGTATATTACTCCAACTATATTTCTTTGATTTTGCTTTCATGTCATTAATTTTAAATCTAAACATACACAAAATCACCTTAAGGTAAACCAAATATAATATTATGTAACATAGTTTTTAATATATGCAGCATTTTATGTGGTGTATATTATCCAGTAAAATTACGAAAAAGTTCAAATTTCGATTGGCTGTATGATAATTAATGTCTTTTAGCCACTTTTAGGAGTTTTCGTTATAAATAGATAAGGGAGCATTTACGTGAATGACTTTAAGGACAAAACCATTTGGAATAAGGGTGTCCGTGGAAGATTCACTACTTACACCGCTGGGACATGGTTCGAAAACAGGCCAATTCTAAAACCTTAATGGTCGCAAGACAATAACAGTATTTTCTATTTTCATCGTCACTACTGGCTATACTGAAGGCGTTTACAGTTGCAGCTATATATAAATGGAGAGGCCGAGTTTTGATAAAAGCTATTGACTTTAAATGATAGGATCGACTGGAGATTACTTTTATCTATCTAACTATTCTATACAAACGTTAAAAATTAAACCAATGTTAACACAAAAATAAAACAAAATATTCAATATATATATTTTTTTTAAGTGTTTTAACCAAAGTATTTTTCAATACAAATAAGTAGTAAAATAAATTTAAAAAATTATTATTTCATATATTTTATTTGTTGAAAGTAATCTAATTACATTTAACAATATTATGTTGATTTTATTATACTACAAAAAATAATAAATAAAACTGTAACCAATGGCCTTTGAAGCCGATGTATAATAGATCAATAAAAAAAAAAAATAATAATAATAATAAAATACATGTATGCACTTTTATGTATTACCTATAGATATAGTTTTGGTTTGTACATAAACAAATTACCCGAGTTTGACGTTTTGTGAAAACTTTTGACAAAATATAATATTGTTTAAGTTGTAAGTAAATAATACAAGTCCCGGGTAACAAATCATTTTTACATTATTAAACACTTTTCAATTTAAACAGAATAGTTTTGAACTATTGTGTTTGTATACAAACTATTCTGCAGTTTATAGTTCGTCACTAAACTATTGTACGTACTACATATTAAATTTTTAACAATATTTAAGTTGATTAATATTTTACTTAAAAAAACTAACAAAGTATATAATATATTTTCGAGTTACTTCATAAAACTAACTTACTTTAGAATTGCTATTTTGCAACGGTGTATGTTTATTGCTTATGCTGTATTGTTTATTTTATTAATAATACAGTCAATATTTTATATGATATGATTAAAAACCAACAATATGGTATTTTTATATCAATACATCTTTTTTTTTTTTTATTGATCTTTATTACAACTTAGCAGCAAAAGTCATTAGTTATTGTGTCTTAATTACTAATCAAAATTATATTTTACATTAGGTTACATTTATATTACAATTTAATTATATTTTGTTGGTTATATTTGTTAATTTTTAAAATTAAAAGATTTTCTTGTTTTTTTTTTTCGGGTTGGGTCCAAAAGAGGCTCAATATGTTTATTTATTATTGTTTTTTGTTTATACGATTAATATCGGTCAGGGTATTATCATCCAAGAGAAATAATAGTGGACACTAGACAGACGTATTAGTATAAGCTCGGATTTGTTAAAAACAGAAACCCATGTGAAAGAATATTATTACCATAAACCATAAAGGAAACCGCTAGGCCAGGCAATAATTTTAACTGTAGGTCAACTGGGTTATCAGAGCCGTTTACAATTAACCATTAAAACAATATACTGGGTCAATAATTATGTTTTATAAGCCTCTAAATCGTATTTTTGCATGATCTAACAAACAAGGACACTGTCATTTCAAAAATGATAAATTTTTTAATATATTATTTATATTTTACTAAAAATATAGACAATTACTTTTAAATTACAGTTTTTTTCTGCAATAAACCTATGCGATGTAATACCGATAACGTATTAGTATTTGGTATTCATTTTTTAATAGAAATTTCACAAATGTTAAAGACAAAATTTATAGATATTAATTTTATTAAAAAGATAATAGCTATAGAAAAGACTTCTTTAATAATAAACTGAAGAAAGTCATTTTTAATTTTTTTAAACCATACTTGAAAAATTAGTTTGAAAAAATATAAACTCTTGACATACATAAAATATTTTTTGATGTGAATATAATAAAATGTTTAGTATATGACATTAGTTAAACGATTTATTAATAACTATTTTATTTATATTATGATCTTATATTTTCAAACATTCGGACTTCGAATTCAATACTTTTTATTGTTCAACAGTTAGGTATTTTATTTTATTAATTATGAACTTATAAATTATAAATCCTATAGAAACATATTTTAGTTTAAATTTATTATTATAATCAAATGCATATGTATATAAATTATTATTGAATAACAATGTTTTATGTAAAAATTTAATTTATATCATATTAATAATGAATAATAATTATTAAAATTTTTTTATCATTTTTAATTTAATTATTGATATTTATTCAAACAATACAGAACCACAATACTTACTATACTATTATAATATTGTGTTGTATATTTTATTTTATTGTTTTTTTTTTTTTTTAAGCTACTAAGATTATTTATATTAAACTTTAAATCTATTTATGATTTATTTATGTTATCATATATCCAGTTCAGTTCAGTTCAATTAGGTTTTTTTTACTATTGACGCAACTGACATGGTCTTTAAATCGTTTTTTAATGTTTAATAACCCGACCTATAAAAAAGTTTTAAAAAATGGCCAAAGCCATTAATAAAATTGAAAATTTAACAAGACATGGGACCACAAGGTGTCTATCGAACACATATTAAATTTAAATTATAAATAATGAAGCAATAGCAAATCTAGTTTCAGTTCGATATTAAACACATTGATTGACAATCTACATATTTTATGATATGAATTCTTATAGAATTTATTTGATCATTATTTAACTTTAGCTTCAACTAAATTGGATACCATTTATATAAATTAATATCTATAGTGTATTTGTGCGTCAATGTTAGCTCTTTAAAGATTGAACGTTATCTTATATATCGACATGATAATAATTTTTTCATAATATTAACTTGTGATTTATAATGTTTAATATTAGTAATTAATAAACATTACGCATTTCAAGTAACTGTTTTACTTATTGAAATATTTTGTTCTCTTATATTTAGAACGATCTGTGTGCGTATATTATTATGTTAATAAGAATCTCATATTTTTTTATTAATATATGATACCTGAAACGGTCATTTTTTTACCATTATTCTGTATTTTTGTTTTTAGGGACCAAAAATTAGGGCAGTAGTCTTAGATTATTAGTAGACAGCAACAGTGGTAAAAGTTACAATAAAGGCATGGGAAAAATTGAGAAATGAAAAATAAACTCTCGATGTAGAATGAATTAGGAGAGGATATGTAGTAATAAAGAGTGAAGGGAAAATGAAACGTTTTATTGCTGAGCACCGAGGTATGCTTTGTGGAATATACGTATAGAACTGTATTGCTTGGTGTCATCTTTGGTACGTATAAAAATGCGAAAAGATGGTCGAAAATGCGAGAGCACATCTTTATTGTAAATAAAGGGGATAAAGAGGAAATGCCTCTATCCGATATCTTTATTCGTGATAGGGTAAGCAGGCGGTGCAGTACTGACAGAGGTATCGCGCAAAGTTTCGTGCACTCCATAAAGCATTAATGGACAATAATTCCGGTCTTAATACGTGTTTTTATGGGTGTGGCGCAGTTTTACCACGACCGTGGTAGTCACCGTGGCATGCTGGACGCGAAAAAATGTCGTATCATCGCCACAGCGTTATTCCGTCACGCACGCCGTCACACCATCTATTGTAGTCTACGGCGCAGTATATTATATATATATAATATATATATATATATATATATAGTTGTCCTCAAATTATTCGCCTCGAATCTCGTTTCCTCGAAAACCCTATATAAACACGACGAGTACATAATATATTATATATATTTATACATAATATGTATAGGCAAATAATAATATATTTACAAACAGCATTGTGCCGATGTTCATTTCGACAGTATATAATACGATTTCCGGCTCGTAAAGTATATGGTACAAGGTGTATAGGTTCGAAAAGGTAGATGTCCTCAGGTCCGTTTAACGTTAACGTACTAGTTGTGTTTGGATGTGAACCGTTTATATTATATGGACTTCCTTTACTATTCGTATAATAATGATATGTCATAATATTATATACTATAGAACCTATAATATTGATAAACGTGTTTACCTACCAGATACTAGACAAAACGACAAGGATTTATCGTGAGAGATAAACATTATTTTTCCAATGATTTATAATATACATGTATATAATACTTACTTGTATGTCGTCTTATCCGCTGCCAAACGACGAATTTGTATTTATGTGTGTGTGTATACTTTGTGCCGACTGTACCCAACAATGCGTCCAAATAGTCTCGTGGATCGAGTGCCGGACGGCTGTAGGTTGACAGGGATTAATGAATCGAATTTATCCTACTTTTATTGTGAAAAATATTCTGTCATTTTTTTCAGTATTATATATTTAAAGCTCGACATCACATAATAATAGTGCAGTGAAATAGGGAATATTTGTGTTGGATTGTTATTTTCAATCGAAACCAACCGTATTAATTTAAAGGCTATATTATTATGTTTTGAATTAGTTTACTAATGAAATGTGTGAATATTATCAAATATTTTTTCACTTGTGTAAAATAAATACCTTGTACTGTAAAAGTCAAATATCATTAAATTTTATAAAAAATTTAATTTTTGAAATAATAAAATTAAAACAATAATTGAATTCTTCAATAATAAATTAATACCTAAAAAATTGAAGTATCGTCTATATCCTAGGGTATATCATATACAAATAGGTATTTTAATATTAAATATATTAAATTTTTATGATAGAGTTGTAAAAAAAAAAAAATTGCAATCATTCCTGATTATTGTTGATTATTGCATTATGATTTAGTTAATAATTGTAAAGTTAATCCTTAGATAGTAGATATTAATGTATTACTAACATATTATATATAAATGTACACTCGTACGTTGTATTACTTTTATTAATTCTGGTTTTTTAAAAAAATGATTAGATATTTTTATTTTTTTTTTAACAACATAATTTATGTTTTTCTTGAATAATATGAAAAATGGTAATTTACATGCTGATAAATAATTGTGAAAATTCTGTACTATTGCAAGTTTACAACACATTGCAACATATTTACTATATAAATCTACATGTGTATGCAGTATTCAGTATGTGTATTGAAGTTTAGAATATTTATTATAGTTTCTGAAAAGTTATCTGTAAACCTTTCAATCTATATAAAAGTTTATGATTAAAACTTTTTTAATAAAAAAAAAAATAATACATATAGCTTAATTATTGTTTTTATAGTTTTAATGTGATTTAGTAGACTTAAATATAAGAAAATTATTGTTTATGACTTAACGTTAATCCGATTTATTGCATAAGAAAGTACGTTACTAATATTGTTTATCTATTTTAGTACTTGTTTATAATAATCAGTAATTATTAATTAACCAATTGAAGGCCGTATTCAGTATTATCTTAAAGCTTTAAGTGGATTATAATATTATTTGTACTATATGTTAAAATCAAATCATAAACTAAAGATTACATTGTTTTAATAAGCCTTATTTATTTTAACTTAATTTTTGAAAATTACGTATACTAAAATGGAAAGTTTATTAAATGTTATCTTATCAAGGTATACTAATAACTTATAATATAGAAAATAGATTACACTCTTTAATAGTTACTTTCAGCTTTGTTTAAAATAATTGTATTTTCATAATGTTATAAGTTTTTAATTAACCATATTCTTGTTATAATTTATTTTTCAGATGATTGATTATTATACGTTTGTTTTGTTGTAAGCTTTATCCACCTATTGATAAATGTTTAATTAATTATAAAACCAACTATTCAATGTTTTTCATTCCAGAAAAGTGAAAAGTAACGATCGTTTGTAAACAGTTCTGGGTAAATAGTAAATTTTCAAACCTGCGATTAGTTTTACTACGTATTTAAATATACTGATATCGATTAATTAATACAAACACTAAAACAGTTTGTTTTTTTAAATGTATTCTTAATTTTAAACATTATACATTTTAATTTTTTACTTAGTCAATAAATACAAAAGTTAATTGTGTTAAAAATTCAATTTAAATAGATATTTTTAAGTGCGCCATGGTGTAGATATGTAATTATTTAAAATAATAAAAATCGTCGTTTTTCACTATTCACCGAGAAAATAAGACAAATTTAATAGGAAAAATGTCAAATGTATGGTCTTATTGTTTTTTATTACTTTGTTACAGAAAATAAAGGAAGACTAATATAAAACTAAGTGGGCACCTCGTTGGTTAATAAGCTACAGTCCCATATAATGTCTTACATATTTTATTAGACAGATTTATGTACATTTGTATCCATTAATTTGTTTTCCCATTTACTTATCTGCTACTGAAGTTTATCCCAATAAGCCTTTGTCTTGACAGCGATTCCGTAAAACAACTGTTTAACGTTCGATTCCATTTTAAAACGTATTTATTCAAAACTTTTATCATTATCTGTACTCATCGAGTACTTTTTTCAATTCATTCAAAAATTAAAACACATGCGTATATGCAGTTATTATACTATTTAATTCCTCTACACTTGGACTATTAAATTTCAAACTTTTCGATCTTCGAATTAAAATATACGGTTGTAGTATGATAAAAATATCCATGAGCAATACCTACCTATATATCTTATTATGTATAAATGAAGTATGTGCACGTGCAGTGAATCCGAGAAATACTCGATACCTAACTGTAGATACCAAAACGAAAGGACGGGTAAAGAATAATATAAAGAACAATAAAATTATTTTATTTCCCTTATCGATCGACATTTATACTTTACTATTATGCCTTATTAGATTAATATTCGTATTATAGTCGTACGAAAAACTGAAGCCATTATACATGTTTACCGTATGCATCCAAAAATAATGACGTTTAAACGTGCCGGCAGACCTTTGAAATTGACTTACCGCCGTCGGTGGTGTTTATTTTTACATCGCGGAGTAAAAGTTTCTAACAACTTTGGGGAATTGAAAATTCAATAAAATACCACCACGGAGATAGCGGTGGTGTCAAAACTCCCAAGACGGGTCCACGGTGATGGTAGTATAGGGAGGTGGGACCGTGGTCGTAATTAAAACTGACGACAGTGTAGAGAAAATGTTCGCTCTAGCTGTTGCGCTTTGTACACCTGCTAATTGAATGACATATAAATATATTAAATACTTAATTTAATAAATTTGGATATCATACATTCTCGTATAGTTTATTTTAACGACTATGTATACAATATGATTATACACAAAAATGACTGAATCAAAAAGCGTTTTAGAATCAGAGTCTTAGTCATTGGGACCGTCCCGAAAATGGCCGCGTACAGTGTAATAGTAGAAGTGATATTACGCCCCCGTTGTACTACACGTTTTATAAATTATGAGGTAGTTATTCGGAAATTTATCATATATACATCACGATCATCTTAATCATCGTTACGTCGTTTACGGTCTCGTATCATAATAATATAATAATTTGCGGTCATATAAAATACCGACAGGATCTATCCTCCTCGTATTATAGTCGTTTGAGTGTATTAATGAACTTGGCCTGCGCGTATTAGTCCATTATATTTATAGCGGAATATATGTTAATATACACTCGTGAACATATATATATATATATGTCTGTGGGTGTATTTATATATGTATAATAGATATATACGATTTGCATATAAACTGGATATGTGCTCCATTTATTTGGGTACTGCCGCGGCGCACAATAAACGGCATCGCCGCGCGTCGTTGTCGTCGTAACGATTTAAAGCTGACGGCCGTTCGACAGACTCCCGAGGGTTTTATTGCTTTTTTCGCGCATAGTCTCTGAAAATCGTAAAGTCGCACGCCAGTATACTACCAAACGACTTCGAAAAGACGGCGACGATACTGGGTGATGGTGATGGGGTGGGTTTGCATTCGTCATGTGTACATGGACTTACAACGAAAAAAAAAACTGTCTGGTTAAACACGAGATCGACGACCCTCCGAGTCCGGTGATGAAATGAAACGACTTACACACTTAGAGTAAGAACATCTCAGTTATTACGATGTATTCATTTCATTGAGGTACACAGTATTATAAAACAACAACAACGATTCGCAATGCAACATAAAATCAATGTTTTTTTTGTTCTAATTATATAGTTTTCATAACTTAGTAGCCACCTAAACTTAGAGATAGTATAAAAGAGATAAACATATTTTTTAACATATTAAAAATAAAAGACAGTAAATTATATAATAATAATAGTTACTGTGTTATACTGTATTATTATTTGTTCACTAAGTTTGGAAATTCTTAATAATTATTGTATGCATATTTTAATACTTATATGGAGCAATAACAGAAAACATTACAGTGCATTTATAATGTAAAATATAAAATAACTTTATTAATTAAATCATATTATTGTTTATCAATACCAATTGGTCTAATGACCTTTTCCAAACTTATTAAATACTTTGTATAATAGAATTATCGATTAACATATTGGTGAATTTCTTTATTTTTTTGTAGTCATACATTGATGTAATTATATGAGAACATCATAGAACATCTTAATTCTGTGAAACGTAGTGTTGTTTTTGAAGAATTGTTTAGGAGTCGAATTATATAGGTATAGTACTTGTAAGTTATAAGTTATAAGTAAATATTTATGGGAAGAGATTAAATTCTCTATTGTAAATTAAAACGATAAACATTTCAAAGACAATAATATAATATAAATATTTATAATTACTGTAATAAATGTATTTTAAAATTTGTTTCTATTTTAAAGTAATAAAATAGATTTTGAATTGTTTAAAGATTCTTTCATTGAAAATATGTTCTTCATACGCTACTGTACCACTATATCAGACACGTATAGTACTATCGTTATTCACGGCGCCACGAACACCCTTAGCTACCACGAAGCCGTTCAAATCGCCACCATCGTCCAAACGATGTGTCGGTTGCACACTCTGGTTTATTTTCCCCCTCTATGACTAATTCAGAGTATATCAGTGTTCTGGATTTTATCGTATCACAAGTTACAAAAATATTTTTTTTCCACTGACAGCGCAATACTACTGTGGTCCGTAACAATGTGTACCTACAATAAACGTTAGTGTGGAAACGATGAGTTTAAATTATTACTTTATTTTTCAAATTTAGTATTATACATTAGTAACTACAAATAATAATAATAATAATAGTAATAATTCTGTATTATATTATCGGTGGATCTAATTATATTATATAGTTTTGTGTTTAAAAGAGGAACCGCACTTTAATAAATTAATCTAGTACTTGGAAATTCCCATTTATTCGTTCAACAGTAATATATAACTTTCGTTAGTCTATCGTTTCGTTTTCATTAAATATAAAAATATTATCTGTTTTCTGTTAAGGTTCTTTCCGTATAAATACATAATAAGGACAAGTGGAGTGTTTTTTTTTTTGTTCGCATTATTGAAACTAATTTTTGTAGATCACGATAATAAATTAAACGAATTCTAATCGTGTTTATACAATATATGCTAAAACGATATATTAAAAACACCGTAGGGTATCTAACGTAATCTATTTGTATTATTTTATATTTAATTTTATAATATTTTTAAAACATACTTTCGAAATGAGAGAACACCGAATAAAATTTAAGAGAAGGCATTACTGCACCGCGTATACAATTACTATGTACCTATCTAATATAGTATGTTTATAGTGTATTTTTTATAATCAACTTTAAAGTCTAACGATAAATTGCATCGATCTCCTTTAAGATTTTCCAAAATGAAAAAAAACACGGTACAGTATATTTTATACGTACTTAATATAATCGAAGTTCAGTTTTCAGAGCGGTTTATGGACACAATATACGTATAGTATAAAGATCCGATAAACGACAGCTGATTTAGAATTGGCGACGTGCCCACCCGGTCTTCCACCACCGCCGCACCGCTGAATCACCAGTATCACCACCGAACTCGTGGGACGAGATTGATTACGACCGTAATTATCGATAGTCAAAGTTCGACCCTCAGCCTCCCCGAAACCCATATCTCACTCTCTCTCCTATCTTGCTACGGTATACTTACCGTCACAGAGTCCACCCACCCCTACTGACTCACCGCGATGTAATCGTCGCTCACAGCGGAGAAGGCGTTTTAATAGCGAACGGCAGCGTTTAATATTCTCGGCTGAGGCGTACAAGAGATAAGAAATCATATAACGCCGTCGCGGAGTGGTGTGGCGTGTACATAATATACATAATCATTACGTACAGGGTGGCCTGACGCGTTTTCCGGTTTCCTCATGTCAGTTAAGCGAATAAACGTAAAATCGCGGTGAATCACCCTATATGGATATGTACGCATATATTATACAGCAGTGAGTTATAACCCGTTTTTCCGGTCCGACGGTTTTCGTTTTGTCGCTGGAGGGAAACTCCTAGCGAGCGGATTGCAAACGGGGAGTGGTGGTAAAAGAGCCGTATATATATTATATACGGCCTGACGATAGCGCCGTGCGAGAAAAGCCCCGCTGGGGACGAAAAATCTGCACACATACATTTTATATGTTCATGCACAATTTTTCCCGTGCTCGATTTTCGTTTTTTTTTTTTTTAAATCGCCAGATGCCCGGGGAACGGTGGAAGCACGGTATTAATATATATTCTATCCTCGCTCTTGTGTGCCGCCATCGCATTATGAATAATAATAATAATATATATGTGGTTCGCGTTTTACATTTTTATTATTATCATGAGTATGATATCATAGTACGTAGACATTTGTATATTATAATTTGTCCGATGGATTGTTTAATATTTAAATTGACGAATATCCCAAATGATACACCCTGTGTATACTACGTGCGTCGCGGAGTCATTACGCAATTGGTTTTTTCACGATCGGTTAGGTGTTATAGGTGTTTCGACGCGGGCGCAATATTCTTACGGACGCGGATGATCGCCGGTTTAATAAATAACAGTGCAATCATAATAAATTTTCGTACATATTTAAGGCAGCTGTTGCGGCTACAAGTTGTGCATTATAACAATATATCCTCACCTTCACCGTTTTTCCTGTGGCTACGGTAGACATTCGTCATCGCGCAGTTATCTCTTGTTTATATTTCCATTGGTTATTTTTTTTCTTGTTGTTTCCCTAAGGGCGTTATTTTCAATACAATAATTATATTACTCAAAAGCTACATCCACATAGTTATTATCCATAGTAAAGAATAACATGTTATATTCCGCGTATTGTCGTGAGGTAGGTGATATCGATTTGTCCGAGAAAAAAATTAACCGTCAATAATATTGAATCGAAAATGTTTTTAATGTGTATTTATTATCATAGTCCATCGAGTAAGTCACGTTAATGTTAGGTACCGAGAATTTTCTCTGGGCACGAATATTAAATTACAAATAAAAACAATTTTAACACCGTTACGGCGCGCGTCTATTACCGCCGATTAAAAGCCCTGTCACGCGCGAAGCAATATAGTTTAGCCAAGTCGTCAACCCATTATTTTTGTTTTATTTTAATAAAAACCTGGCAAAAATTAAAATTCGAAAAACTCATCTAAAGTGACGTTTGTTGATGGTGTGTTATGTGTTACGTTTATAATATGGTGCATCTAGAATACATAAGCTAATAGCAATTATTGTTTATTAGGTTTCGATAATGTCATTAACATAATAATTGATTACTGTTGTTTCCAGATTTAAAGCGTATGGTATAAATAAATAGTATTTATTATAATATCTACAGGTACTGATGTGCACAAAGTGTAGTACAATGTTTAATTATTATAACTGTTTAGGTATAATTCCAGTGTACAATACAGCTTTAATAACAAATAGAAAACTTAAAAAATTGTTTTATTTTTATTTTGTGAACTTTTTAGTTTAAATCCTTTTTTAAGCTTTTATGTTTTTTATTTTATGGTACGTGGATACTATTAAAAAATATTACTGAAAATATGTTGCACCAACGTAGTCTAATTTAAATTAATTTTGATTCATATATTTATATTTCTAACGTTGCATAAGTTAAACTTACATTTTAAGGTTGAAAAATAGTTTATTAAAAAAAATTAAATTCTACATTAAATAATTTATATACATATCTCCAGGTATTTAAAGCTATTTTTTGTAAATTAAAAACTAAAGCTATACTTATCACAAAGTATTAACATTGAGTATATATAGTACTATAATACGTATATACTCAATGGTATTAATTAAACATAATCAAAATTTTCATGTTGGCAATTTTACCGACGCATCAGTTATATTATCTTATTTTAAGATACCGTTATGAAAAAATTAATGGCATTGTTATTGTAAAGTAAACAGTATTATTTATGTAAAATAATCAGTAGCGGATTTATGGGGGGAGAATCTAGGGGTCTGGACCCCAGACACTGATATATATATATAATTATTATGAATACATAACATAATATATTTGTATATTTCAAATATAAGTAGGTTGATTATCAAAAATCTACTGAAATAATAATAATAATAATATAGTATAATATTTTACCATCGTATTCTTTTAATATTAATAAAATCATCCGTCGTTACGTTAATTCCCGATATTCTATTATATTGCGATAATGAGTTTTTCTGCGTATTTTTCTACTATAGGGAACATTATTTTAACACTATGTTAATTCATACCTACTATTAAAATGTATTGATGTGTAGATTAGTTGACCGCCAACAATTGATACTAACGCTGATATACAGATAATCATAAGTGAGTACGAATTTATTTTTCAATAAAATGTCTAAAAACCAAATATTCATTCAACATTTTTTTTTTTGAACTTATTCAAACGTCAAATTTTAATCAAACTATACCTTAAAAGAAAAAAATAGGTCCACATTCAATAATATATTATATATATATATATATATATGTATAAACACAATATAATCAAATACATTTGTTTTTTATAAAAATAAAAATAATACATTTGAAATACATACTATTTTATAGGAACCCCCTCCCCCCAGAAAAGTTTTGAAAATCCGCCACCGATAATAATTGATTATGCATTTTGTATTATTTTTGTATTAGAATAAGCCTCGGAATCTGGACTATTGACTGACAATTATTGTTTATATACTTACATTCAATAAAATTATACTAGATTAACATTAATCTGTCATTTTAAATGTACTATATTTTAACTAAATTTGTCCAATCACCATTGAATGTAGAAATAAAATTATTATGACATTACATCATATTTTTTTTTTCAACTATTCTTTGAAATTTAAAATTAATTATGTAGGATATGATTTTAAAATGTGATGTATTTACATCATTTAAATTAAAGAGGGACATTGCAGATATTAAAATGTTGTATATACATATATTAAACACTATGTAATTAAAACATTCCATCATGTAAAAATCTAAAATTATTTAAATAACAACTCTGAAATTATGTAGCCAAGTTTACGTATTGGTACAGGGTGCCTTATCATATCCTTCCCTTATATACATTAAATATTATACACGTAAATAAAATTGAAAACTTATAACAACTATTTATATGTTTAAAGAAAATTAATAATTTAACTTCTAAAATATTTACAAAAGCATATCAGTTCTATAAAATAATTATTTTAATATATGCTCTATATTATAATAGGTTGTATTATTATATTGCTTAACCCGTAGGATGTATTTATAATTAGGACAGCTGAATGTACAATAGTGATTTTCCAAAACTTAATATTTTAATATATTGACTTGAAAAAAAATTTTACTGGGATAAATAATGTTAGATTGTGTTCAAAAATGATATGAATGTGTGTTTTCTTTTCAATGTTTATACTTATTTTAGAAGAAAAATAAATTTCATATTTGTATTTATGTATTTTTTATTATTAAAATATTGAAAAAAAAAAAAATCAAAAAGTGTTTTTTTCGATTACGTTTAATGTTTAACTCAAATTTACTTGTCATATCAACTTATTTAAAATAAATACGAACTAATAGTATTAAAAAAAAAAAAGTTTAAATATGCTAACATTTTTAGGAACCCATTAAGAAGGTAAACCATTCGTTAAATTTTATTATAATAACAACATATTATTCGAATTATTATCATAGTTGGGTCTTTAGAACATTTACTGCATTTTGAACATTTTAAAAACTATATTTAGTGAATAGCATGTTCTTACTTCATTAACTGAATTAAACCATATATTTTTTGTTAAAAATATTTATATATATTATTAAAATGTTTTTCTTTTAGAACCACAAGTACCTATATCGCGTAAAATGTATATGCATAGGTAGGTATTAACAATTTTATAAATAAAAGCAGAACAAGTAATAAAAGTTTAAAATACTCGTCATGCTTCGTTCACTTTGATTATACTTATACTGAGAATTTAAAAAATATATATCTTTAAAGTATCGTTTTGCTTCACATACTAATTTATAAAGTGGTTTTATGAAACTTTTGCAGGGAAATTAATGTGAAAGTATATATATATATATATATACATGAAATATAATATAGTATGTACATATATATTCCAATTATCACTATTAAATAACTTCATTGTTTTTTTTCGAGAATAGATGAATAATAATATATAATTTGGTTAAATTTTCTACTTGTTAGACTAGAGTAGACATTTTAAGAACTTGACTAATTCTTTAATTTTACTTAAGTATTTTTGTTTGTTAGTTTATTTAATAGATATATAAATATATATCTAGTTTTACTTTAAAACGTATAAACTATGTATAAAAATATTTAGCCAATTATAAAAAGGTTGTTAAAAATTTAACATCAAGGAGAAAATAAAGATATAATTAATTAATTAATAAAAGGATGAAAATATATTTTTATTATATTTTTCATAAAAAAAGAAAATAATTTTATCAAAATAGAATCATAATTTTATTTAAATGATAAGTGGGTCTAAGCTTTATTTTTCAATTTATAAATAGTAAACACATTACGCGTAAAAATCATGTTAAATACGGGAGAAAAATGAATTTTGCTATGTCATGTTAAATATTGATTTCTCTTTTTAGTAGATAACTGATTTTTGCATGCGATGAAGTGTGCTTCATAGTTTTGAGAATGTTTTATTAATATTTACTATATAATAATTATTTTTATATTGATAATATTACTTATACCTAATAGTAAAATTCTTCTTTTGATTTTCATAAAAATAGTTGTAGGTATAGTACTTTTTACGTCTAAAACAATTTATTGATTTTAAAATAATTTGTTTTTTCCTTCTTACTTATGTGGTGAGAAGTTAATTTTTTTAAACTACACTTGAGTATATTTTAAAATAATTTTTCATAACAATATTTCATTTACTTTCTTTATAATATATGTAATATAAATATTATATTATAGCACAGTATACCTTTAGATTGACTGAATTGAAACTATGCAACTATATATTGTATAAGAGAAGTATTAAAATACATCTCAATATACGAATTAACCTAAAAAACAAAACTTTAATTAAAATAATTACATTATATTATATACTATGTTTTTATAGGTATAACATAAACATATTTTCTGTATAGGTAAGTCACTACGTAGGTATATAACACGTTCACATCAGAAAAAGGGGGACAATACTGAAATAGAATTAACGTACTGTCTGTTTCATTTAATATTAAACAGTAATCAATAATTTAAGTATACATTTCCAAGAGCGTATAACATAATATTATGATGAATCGATATTATATTTTTGAGCGTCAAGGTTATTCGCACACGTAGGAAAATTACTGAAATTAGAATTAGTTTTATATACACAGATTCAATAAGAATTTTTCTTTTTGATAATGAATTTATTTACATTTTTAAATATAAGTATTCAAAGATCATATTTTCAAGTTCTTAAATGTTCTAGTAATATTTGAGAAATATCCTACTAATGACATAAACTCCTATTTTTTAATTTTGTTCTATAAATTATTTAATGGATATATTTTTTCCAAATATAGTTTTTATTTTAATAGGTTAAAATGTTGTGTAATTATTTCGTATACATTTAATATTAATATATGCGTATATTATATGAACTAATAATTAACTTTCAGAAATTATGTATGGATGCATGGTAGTAGTTTTTTGTATAAGCCAATATTGGGTTTTATTATAAAGACGCGATCGCATAAATTATTTTAATAATTACTCGCATTTGGTTTTTATTTTCATACTTAAATGTACCGTAATGTTCCGTTGAGCGTAGGGCCGTGGCACTGCGTTTGTATTTTATATATACCCACAATGACATAAATTTCTCATCCACAAACATTACGTCTATTTCCGGTCTATTGATAATGGCTACCAGCAGTGGCAACTGCAGTCGTACCAGAGATAGCGACGTCAGTGACGGTGGTTAATCATACACCCACCTCCTTGATGACGGGTCAGGCGATGACGATGACTACGGCAGCGGAAAGGTATCGGCAGATTTTTAGTCCTTCATACGTCAAGAACTTTGTTGAATTTATTTTCCCTTACCCCCTTGTCACCACCCCCACCACCAACGAACACCATAATAGCGACGACGGCAAAAATGTATAGAAAGCAAAATTCACGTAGTCTGAAAATGGAAAGGAAAAAGATATATTATACTATGCGCCGGTGCAGACGGCGAAAAGCGGCGGTATATGAATATATAGGATATAAAGCTTTGATCACATTTCCGGTTGTGTGCTATCGCCGCCGACGACGATTTTCTCGTTAGTCCCTGGAGAATAGTGGTAGAAAAAGTTTCGGTGACGTTCCGATGAGGGCGGAATTCGAATAATGCCCGTCTTTTCATATATATTACTTAACATATATAAAATAGTAGACGCTTGTTCGCATGTCCATCGGAGTCCATTTCGTGTATTATGCATCTATTGATTTATTTGTGCTTTACAGGTTTAAAAACGTTATTAGACAATTTATATAATATCTCTATGAAATTTTAAAAAAATGTTTATTTGTAAATACAACAATACAAATAAAATATCTACCTCTCTCTCGAGAAAAAGACTCACTTGTAGTGTTTTCAAAAAGTTAAATCGTCTTAAGTTTTAAGGCTAATTTGTTGTAGGTTTAACAACAAAACATAATACACACAATAAGTACATATAAAAATAAAATATACCATTTCATTACATAAATTAATTATTGATTTACTTATATAAAATATTTTTTAGTTCTTATACTATATCGAATAATATCTATGCAAAATGCGGTTATCTTGTATACCATGACCATAGATACAATTACACAAATTGGAGCTTTGGTGGCTTAAGCCTTCCCACTTCACAAATTAAAAATAGTCCATCAAAATATTTCTTAAAAAAATGAAAATTTTATGTACAAAACAAAGTAGCTATAATAGTTATAAGTGCTTATAACCTCTTCCTACCCAGATGAAAAAATATCTTTCTTTTATTAATTAAGATAATATTATATAAAATGATCAACATTTCGGGAATTTATCTGCAGAGGTAGCATTACGTATTATTCTTAATTATTATGTTTTTATGTAAATATCTACATATAACTTGATAAAATTTCAATAGCCATGCCTATCATTTCATTATATTATTTTTGTTTTTTGAACATTATACTGGATTCTATCATAATTTATAAACTATGCTAATACTCGTATATTAATTTAATTTTTTGCTAAAAAAAAGTGTATAGCTACTCATAAAATATAGTGATCGATTTTTAATTATTTTTAATTATTTATGTTCCTGCATTCACTCATGATGTATCAGACCGAACACAAGCCATTCCTCGTCATCCCTCTCCAAATTTGAAATGCTATTTGAACTTGTGAATACCACTAATATGACGCATACAATATATAATAATATTATCATTGTATTATTGTCTGACGATGACAACAACAAGCGGTTTCTTGGTGTTTATACTACGCTTGAGTTGTTTCTGTGCTTGGCGTTGTTTCCAGTGCCTACCTACTCGACGAGATTTGATTATGTTTGCGAATAATCAATTACGCGGAAATTAAGGTTTCGAACGAATGGGATTTCGTTGTGGTACATGATACATTTATATTATATAAACAGAATGATTCACCAATTTTGCTTAACCTCATTTTCGACTTTAATTATGTATTTCTTCAAATTCTGATTTTTGGAACTTTAAGTATGCTTAAAGATTAAATTTATCAAATAATCTGATTTTCTTATACTATTAGAAGGAAATGGCTATTTCAATGCCTTCGAAAAAAAATAAATGGTTCATTTTATCCATCACAAAATTATCACGGCACACCAAAATTCTCTTTAACGTGTAACGTTCAGTTAAATTACAGATATAATAAGGCCTTAAATTTTTCATCGAATTCGGGATAATATTTATAATACGAGAAAGTACTACATACGTGTATATTGTATATATAACTATAAATAGAATATTCAATAGAAATTTAATTGCGCATCTCTTGATTATCTCATGGAATACTATGATAATTCATTCAAAGTTATGCGAATGATTTAATGTTTTCAGATTTAAAAAAAAACAATTAACAGAGCTAGCGGCACACCATGATATTCATGACTTAATCTAATCAGTGATTAAAGGAGTATCTTTTGGCTGTGCAAACTTTTTCTTTCTTTAAATAAGAATAGAACTTTTTATTGTGTATTTTTTTAAAACCTCGATGTTATACAATGTATAAATTAAAATTAAATTGAATGGATTCTCAGTTATCAAACTTTATGTTCTACAAGGATAATAATATAGTCTATGACAATAGTTTTAGAAAACTATTTAGTAAGTTTTTTATCTTTGTTTAACCCACCAAACAATTGATTTTATTAAAATATGTGTTGAATAAAAACTTTAAAACATTTTTGATTTGTTACTATTGTAAAAGAATAAATTTGTTCGAGAGTTTGACTAATGTGAACTACCATTTATGTTTTATAATGGTAATATTTTTAACTGGAAAACAATTAAAAGCATTGTTTGGTTATGTAAATTTGTTTGCATGTTTAAATGATAACTTTAAAAATTTAAGCTTCCCCTCTGATATTTGACTACATATTTCCTATATGATTAATTTGCATCGGTGGAAGTTGAAATATTTTAACTTTTTACTTAAAGATCTTTGGTCATCAGCCATCACAAAAAGTCACAGTGCTTTACATCGATCGGTTTTCGTTTTTTTTTTCTGGTTCAAAATTCACACACGTGACGAATTTTATCATATCGAGTTTATACATAATATATACGTTACATTATAAATTGTAATATTCAAGTCACACTTTTCTCCGCATTCCCACGCGTCCACGATTACTTTTATCAGCAGTCTTTGCAATTGATCACTTGATCTGCCAATACGGTTCTATAATATTTACATTTTATTTTCGAATTCTGTCACAGTCACACTACAATATTCTTTCTGAAAATCGTCTATACCTAATAATATATTATTATAGACTATATAGGTACTCATGCTCATTCGTTATTCTTTCAGTCCTATCATTTTATCAGCACATTATCTTTGCCGTTACATTCTACTCAGGTGCACGTAACTGTGTGATCAACACTTTATTTTAAATATTTTGTGAAAATAAAATTTGTATTTCTCTAACCGATATTGATAAAATAATTATCTAAATGTGTAATTCACTAATTCTAAAAAATGATAAGTGGATAAATATTGTAAAATTCAACATTCTCGATTATTATAAGTATTGCCTTTTATTCACATTATGCCAATTTAAATACATGATATATACGTCATAATAACAATGTGATTATACAACATGCCATATTTAATGATTTCATAGTTATACGACTGTTATGTTTAGTAAAACTATCGCGGGACGCATCATCGAAGTGCACTCTATTTTAATCCGCTTGGCATTTGAAATAATAATACGCCGCTGTTTTTGACAATCAAATTCATAATCATTATTATATTGTTCCTGTTTTAATGATTTATTATATTATATTCCCCATAATATATATTGTATTATACGTAATATATTCCTAAACTGTCAATCGTCGATGTGTGATATATTATACACTTATAGACACTTCATAAACGATTACTATCACCTTCCGATGTATATCTGCTAATATTATTATATTATATGTTTAGTTTGTATAATAATATTATATTAACCATTAACCAGATGTCCAATATCCCAGTTATGTATTTGGTATGCGTATTTGGTATCGACATACATATATTCCTCGATGTATATGTATAAGTATTTGTATATATAATTAGCACTTACTGTGTCTCGCATAATATAGTTTATGTTAAAATGTATTATTATACGCGTATCTATAAGCTTTACATATTGTATTAGACGCGCACAACATTAAAATATCGATTTTAGGTGTTTTATTTAAAATTGACGAGTTATTGTAATGGATTTAAATTATTCACTTATACCATACCTTCATAATAATAGTTCTAAAAACTGTATTAAATTATACTACCTGTATATATTATTATTAATTTTTAATACATTCAAAGCAAACGAACAATAATTAATTTGATCTTATAATTTGCGGCTGTACATCAATATAATATGCATTTTAAAATTCAAACATAGGTTTAAGTATAATACATATTGTTAATCTGTAACTCTGTATTTTTATCTGAGTGATTATAAATTATTGTAAAAATTAAACAAAATATATATGTTAATTATATGAATAATGTATTTTGATGAATGTATAGACGTAATTGGAGGATAGAATTCTAGCTTAATACCATCCACTAATCTAAGTATAAAACGGATGTAGTTTAGAGTTTATTAGTTAGAACATAATAACAAATGTAAAGGTATTTCGTTTAAATGATTAAATTAACTAAATTTTAATATATTAAATGAGAGAGGAGGGGGGAGAGACGAAAAAGAATTTTAAGTTTAAGTTTTATTGGCCATTAAAGTTCGTGACGAAATTATAAATTTTATTACACTCTATATTTGACTTTTGGATAATAGTCTCGCATTTCGATTTCTTTGTTTTCAGCTGCTTTTGGTTGAACAACCTGAATGATTATTAAGGTTTCCAAAAGAGATGCTTAATTTTAATTAATTCTAAGCGGCTATAAATATATATGAATTTGTTCAGTCTAAACGGAAAGTTAATATTTATATTGTACCCATTGAAATTAAATATAACTTCATTCCTCTCGAACGAATATCCAGCAGGTTAATTATGCATTAAATTATTGTAATTTATAAGGAGATTTTTTTAAATATTTAATTATATTTATATATTGACCATGATTGAAGATTAAAAGAATTAAATCCAAAACCACAGGATATATAAATTAATTAGATTTTAATTTTGGCATGGAAGATAACGTTAAAGTCCATTAACCAACAATAATGTTTTGTTTTTAATCCTAAACGTTGATTACTATTTTATTATAAACGCGTTTTCATAGAAAATTAATACATAGTTTATACAAGTATAGTCTAGGAAGTCTCAAAAATGTCACAAAAACGTATAAAACCTGCACATATGACCTGCTTTAGTGATTTCCTTCAATAGAAACTTGTTTTAATTTTTTTTTTCTAAAATCATTTGTTAAGCAATTGGGTATATTACACCATTACGCTTTTAATCAAGCGTTTTTGTATTGCTTTTTCATCGATTTTCATCATTTTTTCTTGCTACGAGTATCTATGGTATTCAAATAAATGGGTCTTTCTTTAAATCTAACCCTGTCTGCAGGTATTATGCCGCTGGAACATCTATTTTTTTTTTTATTATTATTAAAAAGTCACTATTGTTTAACTATGATAGCTCAACAGTTACAAATAACATATAAATTATAGCGGATATTTTTCGTGTTTCAGAAATCGCGGCATCATAGGCTTCAGGAACTTCATGGCAGTAATACGCAGTTGTCGGTGACTGACGATGGTACTCTGCCACTGCCGACAGTCAAACCCGGCGATGAGTACGTGCAAGAATCGGATGTAGACGTGGAAGACAACGGAGGCGACGATGATGACGATGAAAATGACGACGACGACGACGGCGATGAAAGTGACGAAGAAGGCGAAGAGTCGGCCGAAGTGTTGGAAAAACAAAGTGAGTACCTGTAAAATAGCAATTAAAACATTCGTTTTCAACGATCTCCACGACGATGCGCACCGTATTACATGTTTATATGCACGTATTTTAAATAGTGTTGGTCTTGAGCACGAAAACTGGAAAAACTAAAACAAAAAAATTAAAAAATAGTGTAATCGTGAAAAAAAATCCTGCCATGCTTTAGATACTTACTCACCATTATATTACAGTAAGCTTTCCCGTTCGCTAAACGTTGGTGTCCGACGGACGGTATAATAGCCTCGGAACACTTAGATGATGATAGATAACGTGAACCCTATAGAAGTGCAAAGCGCTAATTTTTTTCCCCTTCGAAAAGAGCATTTTTTATCACCAGACTTTAGAACAATGTGTTACACGAAACGCACGCGGTCCCTGCAAAGTTTTGAAGGGTGTTACTGCAATATAATATATAAATTATGTATGGTCGCGGGGCCGTCGTCGTCGTCGTCGTTCTTCGAATATTCGTATAGCCACCACCGCCTCGGTAATATTATTGTTGTACATATTTTATAACTCGATATTTGGAAAATGTTATGTATAGATAATGATATGCCAACTTGACCTGAACCTAACCTCAAATCATTTATGAATTTATCTATCGTCTGACTTGACCTTAGATGTTATCCAACTTCCGACCGGTAACAATCTCGTGCTATCCAAATATCGAATTGTGTTCTACGATAAAACAATCATTCTCTACATAGTTTATATGTATAATTTATAATATGTACTATGTGTAAACGAGCTCAAGTACACGACGTTCGAAAGTAAATAACTATACCTATTTACGACATCCACGAGTCACGACCAGTTAGTCATCATGATCTAAATATATATTATATACCTACTTTAACTCCAGACTTGGGAAACAATTTTAATTACAATACGCAGTGTTATCATTGCTCTGCAAGAAAGCATTTGAGTTGCACGCCTGTATGCAATACGCAGAGGACACTCAAAGTTTTACTGTACATATAATATTTAATTAACATCAAATGACCTAAACTTGTAATATTTTTGCATACGGACCAGAGGAACCCGTGCACAATACGGATTTCGAATTAAATAAATAATAATGATTTCAATTTGAACTAAAAACATTATAGTAATTATTGTTATTATTTAAATAGACGCTGTACCACGATTTTGTGTTTTGGCATATTAGTATAAATTTTAATTTACTTATAATATCCGGGAGAGGAAGGAGATTACGATTGAACTTTGGAAAAAAAAAACATAAATAATTTATGTACCATTAGCAAGAATTTGCACTACTATTTTTAGAATTTTAATGAGAAAACTGGAAAATCGTAGCGGATCATATACTTTGTGTGTGCGTGAAGCAAAAAATTTACATTTATATTCGTTTAAAATCGATCAGCATTTTTGTAACCGATTGGAATACATTGGTATGTAATTTAATAATTGAAATTATTCCATCGAAAAAGTGATGGCAGACACTGTAGTAGCGGAAGTTATCGCGTATTATATTATTATATTATTTTACTACACAACGTAGGTGTTGTATAAACACATTCATTTATTTATTTATTGATAAATTTAACGTCCCGTGGGCAAAGGCGATGTATAATACAATACGAGATAATTCATTAAATATACATACCGCTAATCATATATAATTTTAATTTAAACGGCGCGGGGCGTATTACGTTCTCTTAAAATCATACGAGTACATACGTAGATATTATTATCATATATATGTGCGCGCGGTAACATAATATTACGGGTATTATTTTCGCAACGTTTGGGATAATATTTTCGCCCGTCAGTTGACACGGAATTAAAGAAAATAATAATATTTTATTATTGTAATACAACATAGTAGGTGCGCCATAATAACTCCACTTTGCGGATACATCGAATAAACCCCTCTTGCAATCGGTTCGCGCTTGTCGGGGCTCAGACGGCGCGGCGTATTCGACTTCATCGGCACGTCAAAAATTTCTCGTCGGAATTAATTATTTTATTCGCACGATGTTTTCAACCCCGTTTAATTTCGGCAAACAGTCGAATTGTCTGCGTCACGCGAGAACGCGCGTTATATTATTCGTGCGGGTCTGTTGGTGTTTTTATTTTTGCATTATTATTACTATTATTATTATTATTATTATTATTATTATTATTATTATTATTATTATAACAACAAGAGTCCAAACTAAATAAATACTCGGAAAACAACGCTATCTCCAGCGGAGTGTGTAATATACGAAGAATCGGACCTGTGATAGTTATTTCCCAAGGGGGGAACATAACGAACGTGATTATGTGTGTTCTTACGTAGTAACTAGTTACATGTTATACTCACGCCTCGTCGCCATCGCCGCCGTGTCGTAAATAGTCACGACCGATGTGTTGACTGCATTAGGGGTCAGATTTACGTTTTTCCCTGCGTCACAGTGTACAATAATAATAATAATTGACGGCTGACCGTAAACGGTTATAATATCGTTTTACTCGAATCGTTATAGTTTTAGGTATACGAATATATCACGCGACTGGCCCGAAACGATTATTTTTAATACCTATATTATTCGTTAATAATTATTTGATATAACCCTCGTTATTAAAATAATTTACGATTTACACACGATATACTCGAACGTCAATGTGTATGCATTAATAATATATTGTACAGTGTCGTGCGCATATTGTTATGTTGTTATTTATCATTAATACGATCAAATTATAGGTACAATACTGCACATTGTGTATTTTATATTGTTTGGCGAGACCGCTATTTTAATTTATACCGCGAGAAAACGACACACATCAAAATATATACATTTTCTTGATAATATATTTTTTTTTACGTTAGAACACGTGTTTGTGCCCTGTGGTTCTTATCTGCGCAGTACCGCAAAATTATATTTTAAATATCCTTTTACCATGGCTATGGGCATGAATAGAACGTACTTTAAGCACCTAGTTGAAAATATTGCTCAAAATATTTAAATCGTATTCACACCATTATTTCAAGTTAAATTGTGCATTTTTTAGAAAAAAATTAAAGTTCAAGCTTTCTATGACTTACTACTTGCAATTATTTCTGTACATTAGGTTGGTAAAATTGTAGATGGATAAAAAATTATAAAAAAACTTTCAAGTACATGTTTAAATAGAAAAAATGCACTATAATAATAAAAGAAAAATAAATATAAGTATTTTTATAAGTGACTTTTAGTAACTTTATCAACTTTTTTTTATTAAAATTAAGTTATTAAGAATCTAAAAATTTTTATTATACAAACATAACACTATGAGAATGTATGTAATACAATCTACAATAAACAAATAAGAATCTGGGTATACTTTATCTGCCTTGTTATTGGAAAAATTGTCAATTATTATTTATATGTAAAACTCGTTTTCTTTTACAAATAATCAATATTTATACCGTATACTCAATATTTAATTGTGTAAAATATGTTATATTTACCTTGATTTAAACGTAATGTCGCTTCGAAAGGGCGGTCCTTTTGTTATAAATTCCTGTATATGTAGTCATTATATATTATATAATAATGCATTATATGCTTGAGTAGATCATAATTTTGCAAACCAAATACATTTAAAATACATAAGAGTTTTCAAGCACGATTTTGACAAAATCTTTTATTTTAATTTAATTTTTAGTTTTGAAATATTTGGATTATATGTGAGTGCGCTTATATGCAAGTAGCTGTCTCTCTTTTATAAAGATTTACTGTTTAAAATAAAAAATTACATGTCAAATCTGTTATAATTTCCATAAAATATGTGCCCACTGAGCAGTTTTTCATTTTAACTTATACGAATGTGTTTAGTAATTGGTGAAAATTTAACAAAGCTCTTGTGCATTTAGAAGGATTTATTTATTTTTTTTTTTAGTTTCCACAGACTACAATAAAAATCTATATGATTACATAATGCAGTAATACATAGCGAAAGCGCGCGTGATTGTTACATATAAACGTTTCGAATTTAAATCCTTCGACGGTTGTACAGCAGTCGTTGGTCGATCGGGTTGATACAACATATACTTTAATATAATATAATATGTAATACGTTTACGCGTAATGGCGTGGTTGTTTGGGCACACTACGCTAAACGCCACTGTAATGCGAGTTGTACGTGTACGGCGGTGGTTATAACCAAGCTCGTCAACATGACGTATATTATTGTTCTGCCGTAACTGTGCACGTCGAAATCCAAAGAACTTAAAGTTTTCCATTTTTTCCGACAGAAAATAAAACCGTTAATATGATAGTATGAAACGCATTCTTATCAAACGATTCGTGAGTGTACTATATTAAATTACGTCTTATTGTGTAGCAAATACATACAAACATATAAATATATAAGTTGGGCGCCGTGCTCGAGTCAGTACAGAAACTGAGCTAAGGTTTTACAGCAAAGCACACACTCCATTTTTTCATTTTTCAGTATTGCCATATATACCTTTTATAAAGTTTTTATTCAAAATAGTATTAATAAAAAAATTATATAGTATTCTAAAAAAATAAGATTAAATAATATTCAAGAGAAAAATTGTGGATTAAATTTTAAATGAATGATCCCTTCTAAATGTTTTTACTCTAGATCCATGCCTGCATGGTGTGTATGTGTGTATTGAAACTAGCGTTTTTTTGCATTTTATTTGATAAAGTCTTCTTCGTATTTTCCCTGGGGAATTATAAAACTGGCGTGTATGTGTATTGTTGGGTTAGTAGGGGTTAGATCTCGGTGGGTAGCGACAGCAGTAGCAATCGGGTAGAAACAGGCGGTGGTGTATTTATATATATATATATATATATATATATATACGAGTATATATGTAATTTATAATATGGCACGACTATCTTTAGGGCCGACCCGACGGCAATATACTAAGCACACGCTTACAAACATTAAAGATATACAGGGTGATTCATTTTAAACTGATACATCCAAGTTAATTATTGATGTGTTTGGATGGCGCAATAAAACGACAATATAGTGAAGTATATACCACGGCGGAAAAGTCTGCTATGATTTAGACTACATTAAAATATACTTCAGTTATCTAAACTATTAATTTAATATTTAAAATAAAATAAACTAACTGTTTATTTAATATATTTAACTAGAGGTTTATATCAACGTTTTACACAAATTATACTTGAAAATAAAAAACCTAATTTTTTTTTTTTTTTGCTATAAAAACAGAAAAAAAAATACTTAACATATATTGTTAAAAGACTTAAATCTATATCATAAAAAATAAAGAAGTCTTATCTCAAAACATTAGGAAATCTGTTCATAAATAGTTCACCTCTTACTAACGAACGTTGCACACGCATATCAATTAATGCAACGCGCCGTCATCGCATTCGTTGGCCCCGTCACCAAGACATTTGTTTTCGCTGTCGTTCGTGTGTGTACTTACATAATATTATAATTCATTAAACAGCCGGCGGCGGGCGCCAGCAAGCTCGATTTTTTTCTCCGGGTATAATAAAACGCCTAATTAGTTGGTTATTTGCGTGCGGAATGATACTAGTTGTTTTTATATTCTGTTGTTATATTTATACACATTAAAGTATATACCACTAGTATTTTTTTCCTCTCTTTATCACACACACACTCTCTTTATTGGGTTAGTGTTTTTCTACACGAGTCTATGTCATCGTCACAGGGTTACAATAGTAATGATAATACTATAGCTTTTCAACCCTATTGGCAATAATTTTTTGTATTGTACACGTATGAGAGTCATCTTTTTCACGCATACAACACACGCAAACTATATTATATAATAAACATAATACGTATCGTTCGAATATAAATATATAATATATTATAATATGCACGCACTCGGTTCCCATACATTACGACTTATACGCAACGGTTATAGTCCGTTCAGAATAATAATTTACGAGCCCCACGCCCCCACCATCCAACATAACCATCGCCGTAATAGTATCATTGGATAAACATTCACATTATATACACATCTATAGGGTAAACCATTATGATTTCTCGATTTTCCTTCTGTGTTGAAAATATAAATACAATGTGGGTCCACGTGAAAAAAATCTAAAAAAAAAAATATTTTAAATATGCATTAAATCTTGTTCTTAACCATAAAACCATTATACACAATATGTTAAGTTACCATATTAAGCATTTATATAAATTATTATCATTGTTTTGATTGTAATCAAATAAATTACGTGACTTGTCTAACCGTTGGAAATACTCATTGATCATGATTCATTATATTTGTAAAGTAAATTCAACTATAATTAAAGCTACAATACATTTTTAAACATAACGATTATAATTATTAAGTTATGATAATATACATGCCGTTTTTAAATATTTGGTAGACTTGGTTTCAAATTGCAACAACTTGATAAAATTAATTTTTTTTTTCGTAATTCTATTTTTTAATGGGGATGTAATATTTTCAGCAATTATCAGTTTTTAACAATACTCAAATGTTCACTTATAAGTTATAACAAAGTTAAAATCACTATAGAAATTAAAGAAACATAAACATTTATTTATAATATTTGCCTATTATACATATGTTTATGGTTATAACAAGAATTGACTTAACTTTTTTTTTTAGTTCGGCGCAACTATCAGATAAATCCAGACTTAACTAGTTGTTGAATCAATTGAGGTCACACTATAATAACACATGGTTTTTACACATGGTACCGGAATTTGTTTCATTTGATACATATCTATGTAGTTTAATATTTTTTATATTACCAATAGACAAATACTCGAATTAAATACATTTTTTTTTTTTTTATTAGAATGAAATTTCTACTTACTTGATTAAAAGTTATTAATTCAGTTTATTTAAATTGTGTTAATACATGATACGTTAGTTTATAAATACGAGTATATTTAATGCGAGTGTAGAGTAGAATAGCATATTTTTAAACCAGTCACTCGATAATATTTCAAAAAAGACGAACATTTTATTGGTTCTTAATTTCTTCAAGGTAAGAATTTAAATAGTGATAATTTTTCAATTAATGAAATACTTCAATTACTTAGTGGTTCTGAAATCGACAACAGTGTAATAAATAATTTTACTACTACAAAATAGTTTTTTTTTTTTTTCCACGAGCTCTGTATATACGACATTATTCCTACGTATTACGTGGTCTGTGCCTACGACGCTATTTACGTTTCTGTACAATAAAAATATACAAGCGTACTTATTCAATTATATTAAATTGTTTTTATTTATTTTGTCCCTCATTATTATAGGTGCGACCACCTCCTATAGACAATACACCTTCCCAGAGTTCGGGCTTATATATATTTGTTTACAACAATAATATAGTGCGAGCGATACCGTCACGGCAAAAACGCATTTTTGTTATTATTACATTTCGCTGCGGAAAAACATTCCGTGAGAACGGCAGCTGTCGCTGGCGTTTCATTCGTGTACTTTATACATGTATAAATGCGTATCGTACGAATAAACGGCCATACGCGCGTATAATGAATAAAAAAACGGTAATATACGAAAAACGCACACTAATATAATATGGCGTAATACCGTAATGTATAACTGCGCCGTTCTCGTTCGCTATTTGCGATCGTCGGATATTATTATTATTATTATTACTATTTCAGCCTTGCGCGCATGCGCGCCGTTAAATTGCCTAATAAAAGCGCCGTCGTTACAGGCGCCCCGGCGGTGGCATTTGAGCCTTCACTCGTTGTCGTAGGAAACACATTATATTTGTTAGCATTCATTTTATTACGAAGTGAAAATTACTATAAAACTGGTTCGTTTCGATAATTTTATTTTATTTAAGTTAGTGTTTTAGTCATTTGATAGAGACGTCTTAGAACACAGGCAAAAGTACACACTATGAAGTTATGTATTTTTAGATGTTATACATTATATTATAAACTGTAGATGATATTTTTATTACATTTATTTTAAAATTAAAATTATTGTCATAAAAAGCAGTCGTTTATGCTTTCATTAATAATTATAAACCAATACCGAAAATTTTTTCGGTCATTTTATTGAATTCAATATTGATATAATATTACATTTTTCTTGCGTAAAATAATATTTTTCATCCCAGATGTCATTATTGTGTAGATTCATTAAAATGTATTGCATCTTCTACGAATGAAATTTAAAAAAAAAAAAATAAAATAAAAATGTACTGTATAGTATTTCTCAAAAGTCCAGTATTACCCTTAATATATCCATGGAAAATCAATATATTTAAACGTGGTTTTTTTACAGTACTTTTTTATGCATTTATAAGTTTAAAATTGTTTAGTAATTTGGTTAAACATATTTTAAACAGTTCAAAAAAAAAAAAAAATAAATAAATATATATTCAAATTGAATAAAAATTGACCAAGTAGAGCAAGTTATGTTTTTGAATAATTGTAATAAAAAATCAGTTGTATCACATTTCAATAATAAAATATCTATTTCAGCGTGACAATACTTTTACATACCTAATTAAAGTTTTGATTTGAATATAAATAAAAATAGCTGAGTCTTATCGTTTTCTGAATAGTGAAACTGCAGGTTACCTATTTTTAAGTACTTTAACTATCATGAAGTGAAACTAAAGTTACGAAATTGGACATAATCTTACAGTTGTAATTAATGCGATTTATAGTAATAATACCTACGCATATTGTAATTTTGTAAATTATAATTAAAATTATTATCTTGTATTCTTTTTTTTATAGTTATTACTACTATTAGTACAGTAAGTACTATGTCATTAACTGTACCTTTCTAATTCTTACTTATTTTTTTCAATAATTAAAATGACTCATACATTCTCAGTACATGAATACATCGACATGGTGAAATGTTACTTCTGAAACAACAAAAGGCAAATGAAAGCTGCTCTTAGTTATGAAATTGAATATCCTGATCGTAAAATGTTATAAACCGATTACTGTCTCGATTTTTGGAAACAGGTAAAATTGCATTATTCTCAAGTTATAATAAAACTGCAAATTTTTGTATTTGGATTCGTCCGGACCGTTTCAGACGATTTAGAGTCTAATAAGCAACTGAACCTTTTATCCGTGAGTTTTATAAACGACGTGATATTCACTGTACATATTTCTATGAAATTTATTAGTGGGTGTTAAGCTATGTACCTATTATTAAGTTATTTTATTGATTTCATAATTTTTTTAATAACTTAATTTTAACTCTTAAGTAATGTCAATGAAAAAAATAGGTCAGATAGATCTCAAAGTGTTACAAATGTTGATAACACCATGAACATTTTTGGAAGTGTAGTTGTAGCTCCAAAATTATCCATACGTCATAGGTGCGTGGAGGTTAGAGTAAGCAAATCATCCGTTCATAGAATGTTAAAAAAATAAAAATAAAATAAAGGCATATAAAACAAAGTTTGTTCAACAGTTTTATGAGAGTAATGAAGAAAGGCGTTTATAATTTTGTGAATGGGCGTTACTTAGAATTAGTCACTATTTATAAATAAATAAATTTTTACCGATAAATCTACTTTTATCAGAAATTTCAAAAATGGACAAACAAGTTGACATTGAACATATCACTGGTTAGACAAAAATCTGCACGAATCCATAGAATTTTATGCCCAAAATAAAAAAAAAAATTAAATGTTTAGAGTTGAATTTGGAATAGGCAAATTATCGGCACTATTTTATTAAAGGAAATTTAACGGAGAAAAGTATAGAAATTTATTAGAAGTACGTATATGTCCAGTAATTTTTCAATTAATTAATATAAATAGAATAGAGCCTATTTTTATCCAAGACGATGCATATAATTCAAATATTGTGAGAGGTTAGCTAGACGAGCACTTTCCGGGAAGATGGATATGAACAATGCTTCCAGTGTTTTAGCCACTAAGGTCTCCCGACTTAACACCAATGGATTTTTTTTTATGGGGTTATTTGAATAATCTTGTGTATCTGTCGTGTTCATTGCCTGATCTCCATCATAAAATTGAACAAAATATTCAAAATATCTTATCCGAGACTTAAGTAAATATTAAAAACGCTTGGGTTCAAAAACTTCAACTCTGTGTCACTTCGAACATTTATAAAAAAAAAAAATGTAATGAATTATTTTCGTTTTTATGTAATAAGATCTTTTTTTTTTCTATTAAAAATCAAAGTTAAAAATATTATTTGAATTTGAATTTTAATCTTTCCTAAAAGTTCCACTAATAATTAGACATTTACAGATTACCATAATAAAATCAGCGTTTCAATCAAGATTGATTAAATCGTGTAATTCGTGTTTTGCTAGGTAACATATTAACTAGTATTACAATTATTTAAAAATATAACTTGCTCTAACTTAGTCAATTTTTATTCAATTTTAATGTTTTTTTTTTTACTGTTTTAAAAAATATGTTCAACAAAATAGCTATCTTAAAATTTTAAAAATCTTAAATGCATAAAAAAATTTGTTGACAATTGTCGAATTTTTGAAAGAAAAAAATTGACTTTCATGCCATTCCATCAGAATTTTTATACTTAGTACAAACTGTAAAAAAACCAGGTTTAAATATATTGATTTTCCATGAAGATATTAAAGGGTGATACACTAATACGGAACTTTTAGGACATACGTATATAATATATAGAACATGTTATATTATGTGTGAATTGAATTTAATATGCACAAAATGATACTGAAGTAGAAATTATTTGTCCGATGACAAAAGATGGTTTTCCTTTGTTAGAGAGAAATCTTTAAATTAATAATATAAATTTATTTATTGTTAATAAATAGTAATTATTTTCAATTTAAAAGTAATATAATATCATATGCACCTTTCCAATAACTAAGAAATAAAAAGTAACAACACTATTTTTCTTAGTAAAAGTAATCTTTATTAATTTTCAAAGCAATAATTTGTTCATTATGTATCCTAAAACATAAATTATCAACATAAAATTTTTTAAATATTATATGCTTATTCTTAAAACCTTATAGAGCATAATATTTTCACAAATGTGTATATTTTATTATTTTTATATGCTCCTATATTATTATATAAAAAATATATTTGTGTTTATTAAATTAATAAATCTAACGGTTTAATTGTTTAATAACTTAAAAATACTAAAATATGTAAATGAATTATTAAAAATATGTTTTTATTTATTAAACAGCTAACCATTGTGTTGGAAGAATTGTTTTCATGTTTTATATTTTGCATCTGCATTGTAGTATACACCACAAATATTTAAAATATGGCATTAAAGAATGATAATAAAAAATATGTATATATTTATATTATATTTTAAAATATATCTATCTTTTATTTGTATAATTATTTACTAAAGAATGTTTTTTATTATATTCTAAGTATTAGCAATTAATTTTTCAATTTCATATTATCTGGTATTTTTAATATATTCGAATATATATATATATATTATGATCCTCACTCATTGAATATATTAAGTAGGTTCTATTGATAATTAAAATATAAAGATAAAAATAATATATAAATAGTAATTTAATAAAATATTTTAAGGACTGGCACAAAACTTCAAATCTTTACACTTATGTGTAACTTAATTGAGTTATACAATTTTAAACTAGTGAACGGCCTTTTTGGTTTAATTAGTATGAATAATTATGTAAGCTCAAAATTCTGAACTCATTAAATAAATAAAATAGTCAACTACTAATGAGAAATGTTAGTCCATACACTATATAAATTTCATGATGAGATGAAATTTAATTCACTGGAAGTCGTGCACAATAGAATCGTTTATAATATAATGCTGACAGAGAGGAATGGAAGAGGTGCATATATAAAAGAATCAACTTTGGTGTTCATAATTTTGTATGTAACAGCAAAAATAAAGTCACAATTAATATGAATATTATGTTTATTTAAGTTTTCATTAGTTAATGATCAAACTTTAGATTGAGTGATATAAATTTTAAAATTTCTGAATGGTTTTCTGTTATAATTTAGATGCTATCTACTCACAAAATGTTTACATTCAATGTTCCGTTTGTTGTCAACATTATTTTAACATATATTGAAATATAAGCTAATTTTAGTATTAGTTATAATAACTAAACAATATAAATATAAGTTTAGTCATTGATTTTAGAATATAATTTTAATGTATTCTAAAATCAATACTTTAGTATATTAAAAGTTTATAAATATACTGGATCAGTGGTAATATCAAGTACACTTAACACAAAACTTATTTGAATTAATTAATTTTGTAATTATTCTTTTAAAAGATTGTGGAAATATATTAAGTCAATTTATGTACGATAATTTATAATTTATTTACAATTTTAATTACCTAGTCCTGAATTTATAGTAACTGTCAAGTAATCAAAACGCAGTTAATAAATCATTATCAACAATTCCATATTTATTTACAAACCTTATCCTAAGTCTATGATTTTATCATAAATGTTTATTATCATAATTAATTATTTAAATTAATAACTTTAATTTGATTATAACTTTCCACATCAAACAATAGCATAAAGACCACATCTATGAACATGAATCCTTGTTAACAGATAATCATAAATAAATGGCGAAGAAATATATTTATATTCTTATAGTTAATATGTCTGGTTGAGTCCAAAATTAAATTTTGATGATTAGGTTTTTAGTAATGTTTTTATTGTTTATCTATTATTAGTTCACTATTTCTTACATAGGTCTATTACAAAAAAAAAAAAAAAAAAATATTTAGAAATAAAATAATTCATTTATGGTAAAAGAGCATAAAAATTAAATTTTAAGTAAATTAAATTTTACTAATGAAAAACTTTTATACTAAATTACTCATCAGCACGGTAATATTAAAAATATTTCATATTTTTAACTATGTATTATAAAAATATGAAAATGGGAATCATTGTAATGCATTTTTTGAACAACTTATCCATTCAATTACCATGCAGTTTTTTTCTTATAATAAAGTACATTTTGAAGTAAGATTTGAGTCAAATTTCAATTTTTAAGTTATCAAACATTTATATAATTAATTATTATAAATAATCAGCTAATATCTATTAACTCATTTTGTAACTCTATAATTATTTTATAATAAAGATTATTAATATAAGTGTTTTAATATATGCATAATATGTTAAAATTTAACAAAATGAATGATCAATATTATAAATTATTTATTTCTATTCGTGTTTTACATTTCTTGGGCAGAAACACATTGCCCGTAACATATACATATACTGTGATGTATGTGAATTTTGAAGTATTCACCATTTACATTTCTGCTGTAGTGCTGTGCAAACTGTTTTTCCTACAGTGCAATATAGTAACTTTTATATACTGTTATTTATTTTGTATAATACTGTTAGTTAGTTAAATCATTTGTCTTAGTTGGTTTGTATCATCGGCTAAAAATTATGCAGAACGATTTTCACGTATTCTCTGGTAAATTGGAAATGAAACTTTTCAAAATAACAACGATAGCACAATAGATCTGGTATAATATGTATCACTTGTAAATTTGGTTCCTAAACAAAAATTATTTAGTTAACCAAGTTTATTCACACATTTCTCAAATTAAATAAATGTTATTAATCGACGAACTTTTTACACGATTTAAAAATTAAAATTGTGTTTAAAAATAATAATACTTTTTTGTTATTATATAAATTATAATATTCGCAGGTTAGTAAAATACAATTGTATTTATAACTTGGAATTTAATTTAAGTATAATAAATTATTGTAAAATTGTTGTAAATAATATTTTAGTTTATTCTAAAATGCACCAATAAAACTTAAAATTTAAATGAACATAATAGCGCGTATCACGTATCATGTATTTGTACGTAATATATTGGATTTAATATCACGTATCTTAATCAATCGACTTGACTACATGTAGTATAAAATAAATTGATATGTCAGCTCGGTATGGTATTCATCATCCATCACTATAATAATGACAGTATCATTCAAGATTTGTTTTAAGTAAAACTCACAAAAAAAAAAAAACATCAAGAATAGATATAAAATGAAAATCTTTAAAAAATAAAAATGAATACATTTACAAATGAATAATTAATGATCCAATTTTAATACTTTAAATTCATAACTTTAAATCTCGATTTTTTTTTTAAAAAGCTATCCGGTCAGCGATTTTTATATTATACGTATATTATTATGGGCTCTTGTCCAATAAATGCTAATAAAAATAATTTATGAGTAAAGATTTTCAAAGTGTATTGAATAATGCACATTTTTGTAATGAATACAATATGAGTAACCTTAAAAAAAAAATATTCCAAGTATTATAATGTTAAAAATTATCAATTATATAAATTCGAAGTTCTAAAAACTAAATTAAATAGTATAAAGAATGTTCGCTATTATAAGATTATTAAAATTTAAATGAATTAAGATCATCATATACTTAAATAAATAATATAAAAAAAAAAATAAATATTATGTGTGTTATTTTTTATAGACATTAATATAATAAAATACTTAGATTATTATATTTAATCTTAAATTACGTATATAGGAATATAGACACACGGTATATTATATTTAGTCATTAAAAAACTTATTTCACTCTTTCTATTAATTGCCACATCTGTTATTATTGTTTGTAAGAAAAACGTCATATTATACGAGTTTTGCCGATAGGAATTCTAAAACTGTTCAATCGAGATTTAAAAAGACATATATTCAGACATTTATATTTTTTTCGTCGATTTTGTTTTTACTTCTTCCCCTTTTTTTTATATCTATTGTCATTCTCTCATCCATTATTTATTTGAATTTCCTTTCAGGGATCGTAAAAGTATGATTATCTATATCACGTATAAATAGTTATTACGAATAATATCTAATATAAATATTATAATCAAATGTACATACTTGCGTGCAGTAGGTAAGATACATAATTGATCATATATCATAAATAACATTCGTGCACGTATTTATAGCAATATTTTGAGTAATTTTATATTAAATGCGGCATATACATCTTCCACTGATATCAACGAGTATTTATAAAGACGAAGTAACGAATACATACTAAAATTTCTTTTTGTTTTAATTTTATATACTGTGTTTAATGTAATATAATAAAAACCTATCTCCTTCCAAACGTTGTTTTAATTTTTTTATCTTGTCACTCAAAAATGTTCATAAAATCGTATTAGCGTTTCCATAAATAATTTTATTTATTTGGAGATCTCATTTTTCTTGGTAACCAGATATTATGTTGTTAGAATTTAGTATTTTATAGATAAAATGTCGTTAAATTTTCATAAGTATTATTGGTATATTCGAGATCGTCATATAACAATTACATACCAAGCTTGAAGTTGTGTACAAGTGTTTAAATCTTTGATAAACAAAATAATAACAAAATTAGTTTATTTCATGGCGATGAGTGGATTAAAAATTGATTTAATTAAAAAAAAAAAATCAATAGTTAATATCTACATTCATTTTAAATAAACTATTAAATTATTCTATTTTGAAGTACCTACTTTGAGGTATATATATTTAGTATTTTTATTCTTTAGTATATAATTAATTTAGTATCTTTATTTTCTTAAGTTTTAATTTTATGCTACTTAATTGTTTTTTCTAACAAAGAGCCAGTAATTAATTATCATAATAATTTATTCATGATTTTAATTTTCAAAATCAAAAAAAAATTTAGTATTATTTTTAAAAATGGATCACATAATTTAACTAAAACTCAATTTCAAAAATTCAAATTTACCAAAAATTTAGTATAAGTCATAGTTCAATACTATAATATAATATAAGTAATCTATTATACATTCTAGGATTCGTACCGATATATGAAGTGTATAAAAATGTATAGTCGATAAAATTGAATATCGTTAAAATAATTTATAATTATATAATATAGTTTATTGAAGGATATTAATTAATAATAAATTTCAAAAATAATTGTTGTATTTTGCTTTTGTGATATTATCTTTCATTTAATTTAAATTCAATTCAATAACTACAACTATACCTCTCTTTTATAAAATTGTAAAAAATATAAGAAGAAAAATTACGACTATTTCTTATAATACTTATTATAATAAATTATTAAATAGAATATACAATCAAAAAATATACCTATCCAAACCTTCCGATGTATTTTTAGAAGCGTTATTGCGGAATAATATTTTTCAACCATAAATGGTTGTAACAATAATATATATTATTGTTACATGACACCTATGTATGTGTCAATTCCGTAGTAGGCAATAGTGGGATATTTATGCTGAGATAAACATTGTTAATGATTGTGAGGCCTGTGGCCAATACGCACCGTTTATCGAAAGGGCAGTTCGAGACTGACCAGCAATAAACACGAACTCACCAAAAAACATGAACTCACCAACACCGGGATTGTTTACCACCATCTACATTTTGTTAAGTACAAACCAAAAATATATCTTGAACAGAGATTTATAAACCAAACGTGTTTTATTTATTGATAAGATCCCACATACCGTGTTCTAACCCCCTAGCTACGGAAAATTTATCCATAAGGACCAGAAAACCTTCCCTGGATAACTAATATAGTAACTAGGTTCCCCAGCCACGTTACATGGTATTTTTTCACGATACAATTAGTATAGCTCTAGTACATGTCAGCTTAGGTATACTTTGCTTTGAGAGTATAAGGTGTTAGGCTTAGTGAACAAAAGTCGGGTTTATGGTTCTTCTCGTTAATGTGTGCAAAATATACATTTCGTCTGCGATGGAAAATATGCAATTTTGAGTTTCCAGTGTACCTAAAAAAAAATTTATGTATAAATAATAATTATTTATTTGGATATTTTAATATTAAATGAAAATTTTTTAGTAAAAATTGATAACTGAATAAAATAATATAATTTACGAAATTAATTATCATATAATATATTTAATTTGTATAATTATGTTTAATTATATTGTATTTGATTTTAATATTTTTCATAATTTTTAAATGGATAATCCGTTGTTTTGTATAATAATATATAATTATAAAAATTATTTTGTGCAAATTGATTACTTAACAAATATTTAAATTAGAATATTTAAAAATCAATTAGAAAATGATCACAAAAGTTTATTGAATTATTCAAAAAAAAAAAAAAATTACCAATTTTCAAACATCTATATGAAAAGAAAAATTCAATTTTTTATTTGAATCTTCAAAGTAGTATTTTTTCTTATTAGTTCGGCGATTTAGATGAAACTTTTATTTTTATTTTGTTAAAGTTTTTTTTTATTATTTTATTATTACTATTGTATTTTAAAGAGTTCATTCATCTATGTTACGGACGTTACGGTTACTTATTTTATACTTTTGTAAATAATTTTTTTTTTTAATTTTATGGAACCTAGTATATCATGATGGCCATAAAAAATATGTTATTTAAAAACAATTAAAAAATTCTAGGAAAACTACGAATATTTTTAGTAATATTGACCTTTTAATGTAATTTATTTACAGCACCATCTTAAATTATTTTAAAAGCATACTGCTTAAATGTTACTGTTTATTTGATATTAAAATGTATAACATTTTATTGATTATTCTTTGTATTAAATTAAATAAGTTTAAATTTATAAAAAATGAATTTATATATTTTTTTAATCAATTTTCTAAAATATTAATTAAGAACAAATTATCTTATTAATCGCATAGCATTAAATGGCCCTTACTGCTAAAGATTACTCAATTGTATAAAAACGTGTGACGGGGTAGGTATTCAAAATTGTAAATTGGATATTTTTTATATTATGCTTACAATGATAAATAAAATAAAATAATTATAATCATTAAAAATACTGATAAAAATAATTCAATAAATAAAGATTTGAAACAATTTTGACCAAAATTATTAAGATACATTTTTATCATATGAAAATTCCTTTTCATCTTTAACAGAAGCCTTCAATGAGCATAGTTTCTACCAATCTTTGAACTTTTAAGATTAATTAATCCTACAAATCAACAAGAAAAAAGCTCAGGACCGGACAATATACCAAATGCATTCATCCAAAACTTTTCTGCAAATATATTTATGACTCTGCTCCAGATTTTCAATACAGTATGGTCATAAGAAATTTTTTCAAATCAATGACGGAATGTAACATTAATTTCCATCCTTAAAAATAAACCACTAATATCATGATCACATAATAATTTATACAGACACATTAAAAAGCACAAATAAAACAGGTTAAACATATGGCCCTTTAAAAAAATCTACTGGTTTTCTTCATTTATCATCATTTTTTTTACTGCTGAAATCAATGTGATTTCAGCAGTCCACTTCACAGTTACAACCAAAGAATTATTTTCTTTATCGGAAAATAAAATCAATTGTATGTGAGACCTATGTCACGTAGAATCTCAGGAATTTAAAAAGCTAACGCTATAGCGTATGAAGTAGTTATATCCGCAACAACCTATCTCATAAATAAAAACTCAACTAAATACCTGACGAATGAAGTTTAAAAATAGATATTAAAAACATTGCAAAATCACTAAGATTTTATTCCGCACATAATTATTCACTGTCCCAAATATTCAACTTTACGTCTTCTTCTCAACAACCCTTCATCACTTAAAGAAGCCTTCAACCAAAACAACGCCGCCAATATTTTTAAAACTTTCAAACAAATAGACCTATATAAAAAACTGTAAATATCATATGCTATATCTAGTATTGTAATAATTTATAATAGTAAATAAATGTTATCCTAGACCAATGATCATTGTTAATAAAGCTTTAATATTAATAGAAAAAAGAAATTATAACATATTTTATAACTTTATACCTAGTGTAGGTTATTATATATGAAGTATAATAAAAAAATCAACTGTAATTTATGTATATTTAAAATAGATAGTATAATATAATATAATATGGATGGGAGATCATATTATTTCAAATTTATCAAAATAATGATTTTTAAAGAGTAGCAAATTGAGGCTAATTACATGTATTTAACTAAATTAATAGCGAGTTGTATTATATTGATATTTTTTTTTTCATATACTGCTTAATCAATATTTGTATTTATGTTTAAATACTCTTTACAAAATCAAGGTTCTATATATTTTTAATATACAAAAATGTTCGCAATATAGGATAACATAATGACATAAGATTCGTATAGTTTTGATTGATTTATACTTTATAGTATTATGTTAAATATACGTATCTACCTCTAATAATGTAGAAAAGATAAATTATGCTACGTATTTTTTATTATATTTTAATATTTGTTATTTTTATATTCTCGATATATTATAATGATGAATTTTAAGTATTTATATATATTTAATAATATGTCTGTGTCTATGTTTATAATATGTTTATATATGCATAAAAAATAGTTTTATTAAAATATTAAGGGAATATGTTTTATGCAGTGAATCATTATGGTGTTCCGTGCATTAAAATAGGTCGGATTAAGATGTTGAGAGTTGTAGACATAATATAACAATGTAAATGTGAACTTTTTGAGACATATAAATAATAAAATATATTGTATATTATGATACATGTTACTTTTACAGTAGCATGGCGTAGGGTTATCATTTATATAAACAATTACTAAAAATTATAGCTACCTTTTTAAACAGTGCATTAGTCTATGTGCAAAAAATTATTATAATATTTTCTTTCTTATTTACTACACCCATAAATGGTAATATTAACATATCATCTATCGTCATAAAATAATGAGACGTATAAATATTATACATAATTTTTTAAATAATTGATAATAATCACTAAATAAAGAATATTGATTATTGAGCAATAGTAGTTCAAATTTAGAAGTCAAAAAGTAACGGTGGCCAATGACTTAGTGTCGTATCAACAAAATTAAGTAAATATAATTATGTAGATTATGCCATAATTGCTCATTTGAAAATCGTTTATGTGTCAGTACCATCACAACACCACCCTTTAAACATTTATACTAATTCTAATGTGATTACTTTTATACTGTAAACTGTAATAGTATCATTTACAAAATAGGAAAGGAAATTTGAATCGCTATATTTTATATAATTTTATAAAATTCATTGATTACCTGAACTTTATGTATTGGAGGTTTAGAGGACATTTTACCGAATATTCTCGGCTTGTAATCCTTCGATGGCCGAATCGTCCGAAACCAATGATATTTTTTAGAATAACAACAAATAACAATTATATGTCTAAATAATAGTACGAATATAATAATATATAATTTTATATTATTAGAATTTGATTATAACTTAAATTAAGTTTTAATTTGATAGTTTAAAAATATACCCATAACATTTTACTTCTGAAATAGTAAGTAGTGTAAGCGTTGCTAATATGTATGAACTTTATCCTTTACATATCAAAAAATAACTCTCGGCGCAAGTTGTAATTAACTTCAAGTCGGCAAGCTTACATTGTTTTAAAGTCGCTTTGCAACATTAAATATTTAAACTTTTCTTTTGTACAATAATCTTTCCTTAATTATAAATTATCTGTTAAAGTTAAGCAAAAAAATAATAATAGCGTACAGTTACATTAAGTTTTAGTTTAAATAATATTATTTTATTATTATGGTCGCGATGTTATTTTTGTTAGTTTATTACTTATTACATAATGTTATGACATACCTCGTTGTTACAAAAACTAAGTCGTAATAATCAAATACGTTTTATCACAACTCTTTTACTACGAGTTTTACCTCTAATAATCATTATTTGTATTAAAATATTATTATTATTATCATCATTGTCATCATCACAAGCAATGTAATAATTATTACTGTTACTAAGTATATTATATTTCCCTAACGTAATGGCCAATAAAAGTATTTTAAACTCGAAATATAGGTACGCGTAACAGAAAAAGGTGCAGAACCTTTATAAAATTTATCCGTCCTGCCGTTTTCAGATAAAATCAATAATGTATGATAATTGTATGGATAGCTGCATATCAAACGGTCTATAAGAACATCGCACGTGTACTTTATGTAAAATGTACTTAAAATAAAATAATATTATACATTTTTTCTTCTACAAAAATCGATTATAATGCACCAATAACTTGTTGTTTTGTGGTACACAGTGTGTGCATTAAAGTACAAAATACAACGGTTGGCTAGCGCAACACTACCGTGGTCTATCATTGTCTAGTCACGTCACGTCAGTCAATACTTTAGTAGCCATGACTACTAAGTCATTGAGAATTGCAGGTATTCCTTTAAATCTAACCTAAATATATAATAATATTTATTACACTTACATTTCACTTCAGAAATCGCTGCGCGCGTTTGGCTGAAAAAGACTGACGAATCGGAACTTTATAACTAAAAACCACGAATTTATACAATATACAGCGACAACAATAATAATTATCTTTGTTTATGCCAAATATAAATACAGTACTTATATAAAATTCCGATTAAAGCAGTCCAATTAAAACGGAGAGAAAAAATCGCTTTTATTTAAGACACGCGAATGATAAATTGTTGCCAGTAGAAAAGTAACGGCTAACAACAACAATGTACACGGTGATGTAGTCTTCCGTTTAAAAAAGAATACATGTCTAAAAAAAAACTCTGCGAAATATAATGCTCAAGACGGGAAATTTTGCATGATTGTCGCTTGCTCATGCTCTAAATATATAAGCCTTAAAAATAAAATGGCGGGATGATACGTCCACGCTAAATAATAATAATATAAAAAAAAAAACTTTGTTGCTTTTATTCCATTTTTATCTTTTTCTTCTACCTCCCGGTTTATCGCACGGCCGAGGCGCAGGAATTAATTCAAGCAAGAAAAACGATCAGATAAGTGCTACAAAAGGCTCTTTGGCGCAGTTGGTTGATAAACGATGAAAACCCGACGCCCTTCGCGTCGTCGTCGTCATCGCCGACGATGGCGACACACGGCTTTTCTACCACCGTCTCGTGCTAAATTTCACTACCTTGGACAAAACGTTTAATTTAAAACCTATCCTTACTACTATATACACCATTTTGTGGTCGAATGTTTTCCTTTACAACCAGTACCTTCCCGTGCGCAATCGGATTACTATAGTAAAAAACGAGAACGTTCCTGTACTCAACGGAATTAAGTAAATATGCAGAATATATTATTTGAGGAAAATTATTGTTGATAAAATATACGTCTCATTTTAACAGTATTATATATTTATATATAATGATGTAATACCAAAATTGGCTAATGTGAACATACAAACTGTAATATTGTGAGTTCTAAATGCAAAAAAATAAAATTATGTTCACAATATCCGGCTAAAAGAGTTTTTTACCAAGGCGGTTTTAAGATTTAACTCTTTTTAATACAAGAAACAATGGGTGTGCTGTTCATTTTTATAGATTTACGATTACGTATATATAGGTAATTATATTGTGTTTAAAAATGTGTACTACCGATGATTGTGGCGATCTTTATAATTGATACCATTCGGTGAAAAATATTAGTACTTAAAAATTAAAATACCAGTCATACATCACATAAAGTAGAAAATATAAAATGAGTTATTTAAAGAATTTTATTGGAAGTTTCAAAAAATCAAATATGTTAATAAAATAAAAAAAACAATTTGAGTTAATTTAAACTAATAATCCCATGGTACATTGATATTTCTATTATTATAAATAAATAATATAAATAATATATATGTTAGTATAGTAAATTATATTATAATTATATTATAATTTACTCACTATAATAGGTTAAGTTACTAACCAAATAAAACTAATGAAATGTTTATTTTAAAATTTAATCATCAAATATATTTAATAAAATCCTTGTTGCAGGTAACATTTTGTATGTTTAACAACACAAATATATAAATAATTGTTTTATAATTTATAAAATAATAAAATTATTTTTAAGAATTAAATTTTTATTTTTAAATTAAATTTAAACTTTAACTTTTTAATATTTTATTTTAATATAGTGCCTAGTCATAAATATACAGCTCATAATTTGAACCACAGAAAGAGTATGAAGGATATTAGATGAGAGGCATTAGGAAGAGCTAAGCTAAGTAAAATATATAGTCTATAGTCATAATATAAGAAATATTATACGAGATTAATATGAAAAATAATGTATAGAGAGAACAAAAAGTATAGGTATAAATAATACTACAGGAAGGTCTGAAAAGAAAAAGACAGTTGGTAAGGCCTCAATTGTCCTAACAGTACTACACAAAGAAAGATATCTAAAAAATTCCTTGAAATACAGACTGGAATGGTGTGGTAGAAGACCAATATGTTAGAATATTTGGTATAAAAGGACGCAACAAGAAAGAAAAATATTATATACGTGTTTTACTTTATAGGCTGATATATGGGAGCGAATAATACTATCGAAGTATCTATTAAAGTGTTCAGTTATATTTATATATCTATTACAGCTGGGTGGATAATATTATTGTATACACGAGTATAAAGTCATCAATTGAATCGCAAAGAAACCTGCAATAATATTATATACTTGTAAGCTATTATAATATGGCGTGGTACTTGTATTATCATCGTATTGCGGAAAGATTGTGTACCTGTATACAGAATAGTAAATGCAAATATATTATATAATATATATATATATAAATATATGGATTAATTTTAGTATTTTTTGATTTTTTTATATTTTTAATATTTAAAGAGATAATTGCAAAAACCGTAAAAATAGGGAATTTTCACAAAATGTTAGTTTCATCTTTTTTTTTTTACTTTCTACAAAAAAATACTAACTGTGTGAAAAATGTATAAAAACATTTTATTTAGTAAATCAAAATTTCCCAATAACTTTTTCAAAAAATCAAAACTCGTAATAATACCTAAAAAACTACAAATTTTGACATATTAAAATAATAAGTATTTATAACTTTAAGTTAAACTTTAAATACTTATAATTTATAAATTGCTCATGCAAAATTTGATTTGTATATATCGGAATATTCTAAAAAATATTCCGGAATTAAAATAAGGAATTAGAAATACAGGTAGTCATTAAAAAAAATAAACAGTTTAAAAATTTTAAATTGATTAAAAAATAGTAAAAAAAAATCTTGTTTTTTAAACTACTTAAAATTATGTGAAAAATTGTTTTCACAATAAGCGCTATTTAAATAATAAGTATCATACATTTGATGGATTATTGGTTTTATTTACTTATAAGATATTTGCGAATATGAGCTATTGTGTGTTTATTATTGTGCAGTAATTTGATTTAACTAAGAGGTCTCTGCAGCAGACGACGACAATGACGAACCTGCGGCGGTGCGCCAGCAGTGACGGTTATACATAGGTACGGGTTAAATTAAGCTAATGGAGGATGGGGTTGAGAGGTTATATTGATGTATACGGTAATCGATACACACAATACGACAAGAACACGCATTTGGTACGCTATTTCGTTAAAACTACGCGTCGGCCAGCAAAATGACGTTTTGGGGCCACGTCACCCCTCTCGGAGATGAGTGGAAGAAGGAGAACTGGCTGATCGAATTGGATAAATACAGTTATCGGTAACGTTTCTCTCGTACCAGCTCCTCGTGCACGCTTTGGTAAATATAAATATATTATTATACACGACGTGCATTTATGTATGGCTGTGAGCTGTCCCGCAAAAACATGTGTTGGGAGAGTTAGGGGCTCAAATCGTTTATATTTTTTCTGAGGGATAAACCGTTTTTCATGCGGTTGTTGTTTATATTTTTTTCCACCGATTTTGATTTGTAATAAGTTATTACAAATAACGTTATAAGCGTACTTATTCGTTCGAGCATCTGCACTACCGAGTAATAATATTTTTTTTGAATCCGTAACATGTGGAAGAGAGGTAGGGGAGATATTAATAAAAAAAAAAAAAAGATTGATAACGACTTTGAAAACAATCATATAATATTTCAATATAGAACATTAATTATTTTTTACATGAAATATGAATTATAATCATTTATTGTACATGATTAATTGAATTTAGAGGACAGAATAGAGAGACAAAAAGGCTCATTAAATCAAACCTTTCCTGACAATACCCGTAATAATTATAAACAGTTGGTAAAAAAAAACGTGTAATGAACTAACTATGTATTATTATTAATAACTTTTATTCTAATAAAGTTATTTAATTTTAATATCGTTGTGATTATTCTTGGTAGTAAATTTAAAAAAAAAATGTTTGAAATTAATTACTATTTAAGTTATTATGTAGTGAGTTGTGTATGTTACACTTTATATGGTTGTGTATTATTTGGGTACATTGAAAATATTATTACTATACATTATTTACGATTCGTTAATAATAATTATGAATTCATTTAATTATATATTATGTTGGTTTTTTTAGATTCACTGTAGTATTGTCAATGAAGATGATAATAACGACTCGAAAACCCTCTTTTAAATTTAAAATGATAAAAAACTTCACTCGGTTCATGAAAAGTCTGTCATAATATTCACACTATAATGTCAATTCTAATAGCATCGTATTATTCGTATCGACGTATTATATGTACTCGTATAATGTATGTTATAGGACGTACAATGCATAACTGAACAATAATAATATAACCCTTCGTTAGTTTCCATTTATTTTTTTATTATTATAATTATGAGTTATTGAATGCATATTATTATTATTTGTATACGTTCTTGTATTCAAAAGATGAAAAATATTTATACAACGTACTCATAAAAAAAAAAAAATATTACGATCAATAACATTAATTCATTTGAAGGGACCTTTTTTTTTTTTTTAGAATAAAAAAACCCATTTTCAAATCCTTTTTCACCATTAATGATGTTAGAGATATTTAAGAGGAGAAAATAACCTGAAATTCTTTATTGTGTATATTTATTGCCATTTAACAACCCAGATATGATTTGATAAATCTGGTGATATATTCACTGCATTAAATGTATCGCCAATTAATTTTAAAATTTTTAATAGATACGTATATTATTACATATGAATCCGTACTCAATTTGGCTTGTTTATAAGTCAGTCAAGGCGTTAGTTGAAAATAAATCTAAGTGATCTAAAAATATAGGTAAGGGAATGAAAACCAAACAAAAAGGTAATCGCTTTAATTCAGCAGTGTATTTAACTATACAGTTCAAGTTCAATGTTCAATAGTTATACGTATTTCACAAATCAAAAACTATATGGTATGTACCAAGACAGTAAAATTTTCAAACCAATCAGTTCGAAAAAAGTGATATTAATGATTATTGTAGCGTGACATAATTAAGATGATTTTTATAAAACGACTTTACGCTTAGCGACAATTATTGTAGAATGTGTATCGTGCGATATATTACTTATATTACTCGTAAACTGCTTAAATTATGTATGTGAAGTGGAACTTCTTCCTTTATCCGATATATTCAAAAAATTATTGCTTTTTTTATACATTTGACAAATGAGGGTTAACTGTTTCAACATGACCTTTCAAAATAGTTTTTATGCATATTTAAAGATATAATGTTCATAATGTTAAAACTTTAAAAATTGCATGCAAATACGTAAATACAAACTTTTGATTGTGTTAATGTCATTATAAAAAGCGTTAAAAAGTTGTTGACATTATTTATTATTTATTCAAAATATATAATGCATGTTGATTGATAACTAAAAATAAATAATAATTTAATTACTTTTAATTTTTAATAATATAATTAGTTTTTGTTTTATAATAATAATATTAATTTATTTTTTATACTTCAAATTTTTACTTATATCTTATACATAATTAATAAATTTTTACAAAGAATAACATTACAGAAAAAAAGTTGTTAAAAATTTATTTATTTCTGAAAATTCAAAAATATGCAAAATTAAATATAATAAAACAGTTTCTACATTATATAAATTTGATGTATATTTTGATCTTCATTGTGCAAGACTAAAAAAAATATTTGTTTAATCACAAACATCTTAACCCTACTTAAAATATTTTAATGACATTAATTTCAAAATCTAAATACTATCTAACAATTATTACTTTTTATAACTTTTTATTTTTTATTACAATTTGTAAGATATTAACACAAATTTTTGAATCGATTGGATAATTGTATAAGGCTGACACAACTTCACGAGCATACGATGTTATGTCAAATTATACGTATTATTGCCGCCCTACGTGGCTTATACGATGATGTAAAGGTAGTAGTTCATATATATCTACTTCGCACCACGTCATCTACTAAGACCGTAACTTAGAATCGAGATAATGAAATTGTACGTTTCGAAAGAACGTGTAGAATTTAGTTTCGCTGTAATAAAATATACATTTATACTTAAACGACATTGTTCCTGAAACCAACCCCCGTTGAATCGTAGAACACACTGTAACCAAATTTCGAAAGGGGGTCATTATCTGAAAACGAAATTTCTTCATCTTCTATATAGAACATTTTGTGTATACACTATATTACATTGAATTATTATAAGATAAACAAAATATATTATCCCCTGAGAAACGTGAAAAGGTCACGTTTTTCATTGTGCATGACCAAAAAACTAATCTGATAAATGTATTTGTAATTTCTACCACTTTATACATTACTATGTGTATACACATTTTACGATCTTCGTTTTAAAGAACGCTCACTGTGAATATAACGATTACAGTTCTTGATTTTCAACAAGTTCTTAACAGTGGCAATCGTTTATGACCCATATATATAGCAATATAAAACAAAGCCATACATAAAGTTACCTAAAATTATATAGTATATATTATAATGTAGATAGTGTAATACCTTATTCATACGGCATAATATTTTGGTTTATGACGTATAGTTATTACGTTATAATAATTTTTGAAAAAATGTACGCGGAAGAAATTATTTCATTTATTAATCTAACCAGCTGTGTCTACTTTAAAGTTTTGAAATTAAATTTGTCTAAAACAGATATCTGTTTTAAGTTCATATACGTCATTAGACAATTTAAAAGTTAATTTCAAACTCCAACAAATAAGAATCAAAAAAAAAAATTTTTTTTTGAAGAATAAGTAATCTGCTGACATAACCTATTAAAAAAGAATTTAATTATATCGCAATTCAAATACTAAGTGGTTTTTAAATATTATTTTGTTTCTGTGCATATATTATGTATTAACTTCATATTATGGAGAACATAAAACTTAATAATATGCTTAAAATTATTTTGAAGTTTTAATTAAATGCATTGATACTATAAGAAATAGCCTATCAGTTAATATAAGCAAAACTTAAAGTAATAACAATGAATAACTAGTTCAAAAATAAATACTAACTAATATTTTAAAACTATATAAACTTTGTTAAGTTTTTATAGTTTTTATACCCCGATTTCAATTAATTCAGATTTATTCAAATCAATTCAAATTATTGTTAATGCTAAAAAAAGATATCATTATCAATTGTTAGTATTTTTATTTTATATTTTTTATTGTAAGAATCTCAAATCTCAATCTTATTGTCATAACTTTAATTAAAATACAACAATTGTTATAGCGTACGACTTAATTTGCACAAGGATGCACGAACAGAGCAATTTTGAATTTCGTCTACCAGTAAACTTAAAATATAATGTAATTCAGTTAATAAACAATCTTCAGGCTACAGTTTATATAAATATTTATACATATTCATATTTATAAATAGTTTAATTAGTATAATAGTTTTATAAATCAAAATTTAAGAGATCTTAAACATATTATTACTGTGCAGATTTTCTAATTAATTTCAAAAAAATAATAGTCATATAAAAATGTTTATTTCACAAAAATTAATGTTTAAATGATAAATTAATATTTTTATTAACAATACGATGCAGATACAAGATATAATCTTACAATATTAAAATAAATATGAATATTAATATAATAATATAATATCAATATTATCGAAAACATGAGTATAGTTATCTGGCGGGAAAATTATATTAACTACGATATTTTTTTTTATACTTGAAGCGAGGAGATCGATGGCCCCGCAATATGCCTTAAACCGAATTCACGTATTATATATAATAATTATTAATCTCTTATAATTATAAATAATGTAACATCTGTTCGATTTTGCATTTTCCTGTCTACCGTCAAATTGCATAATACGTGAGAAACAAACCATATATCTATGTTAGAATATATTATATCTTCGATGTGCAAATATATTTTTATCCTGCAACCACGTCTGACATAATATTTCCTCGTACATACTGTACGTGTAATAGCCTATAATATATATTATATGTGTATTATATTTTACAACAATGGCTTTTTGATTTCGTATTTCAGACCCATGTCTCGTGCACTACTGTGGAAGGGGCGAAGAGTGTGCTGCCTTGGGCGGTGTTGCACGGTGCATATGCGTGCGGAAATGTGGTCCAGCTAAGCGCAGGGTGTGCGGAACAGACGGCCGGCTGTACGACAACCGATGTGAGCTGCACAAGTCTGGCTGTTTGTCCGGGGTCAACATAGAGATAGACCATTCGTTAAAGTGTTTCATACCTTCAGGTGAGTCAGTGTCCGTAAGAGACCGTTAATTATTTATCCTTATAATAGCTTTACAAGTGGCTTATATTACATTTTATATATACATTACATTTAATATATTAAATTGCAGTATCTTTGTAGTCAGTATTGGTAAATAACACTCTATGTCTTATACAACTGACTTCTAATTAATGTTTATAAAGATTACATAAACTCACTACTACTTGAAATTTGTAAAATATCAATAAATACACATGTTCGTTGAATTTGTCAGTACTATATTGTTATTATATATTAAGTTATATACGATAATTTGGGTACTGTATGATGTTATAATAAATACGATTTACACGTATGAAAAAATCTAATTAGTGCAATTATTAACGTTAAAAATTTAATCGTTATTCGTGAGTAATTGTGTTAAGCTTTATTTTTATGAATTACATGAAATTTAATTATCGTAATATTATATTGATCTATGAAGGTATTAAAAAATGCGGTGAATGTATATTTATTTTAATGTATTAATTATCGAATAACTATAGAATATTTTGTTAATGAGGTATAAAAGTTTATAAAAATAAATTATTGTAGATAAAAAAAAAAGTTTTTTTTTAATTATTTGGAGTATTTATAAAAAGAAAATCTATTAATTTTAAAAATCATAAAAAATGAATTAGAAAATTAGTGCAGCCAGTAAAAAAAAAAATGTTTAACATAAATCACTTCGTGTGTATATATATAATATTATGTGTGTTGTATGTATTACGTATGTATGCGATGTAATTACGTTATGTTATTTACGATAAATCAATTATGAAACCAGTAGAAATGACGAGCAAATAAATCATTTTAAATCTGATCACATACACAGCTAATTTTATTGTAAGACTATACAATATACAATTTTTTGAATCAGCTATAACTCAAATTTTATATCGATTAACGAACCTTATATATATAAAATATTTACGAGAAAAATTGGTCTCTATATTTAATATTTAATACTATATCTATGGAATTTATTTTACAATGTCATCGGTCAATTATTGTGTAAGAAAATATATATTTTATAAAAGTGTATAATGTCATATATTATAAATACCAAGATTGAAAATAATGATGTTTTGTGATATTTTTACAGCGTCCAAAGCAAAGAATGTTCGAATTTTACCGAAAGCCGCAGACAACGCCATTGAATTGGAAACCAAATCGAAAGAAACGAAAACTTGCGGTTCTCCACAATACGAAATTATGAAGGTATTGCTGTCATAATAATTGTAATAATTACGAAATATGTGGAGTGTATCTTATTTTAGAGCTATCGGGTGAAGCGGTACTTAAACTAAAATTCAAAATAAATAAGTTTTAATTAATACACTGTAAAAAAAAAACTCATCGATGGTTTCAATTTTAAAACTGTTTTCATTCTATTCTTCATTTTATTTTTTTTTTTGCAACAAATAATGCATATAATTTTATTAATATTACCTTTATAATTTATAATCTCAATTAAAAATATAAATTAAATAATCTAAAAATTCATCGATGGCTTTTATTTTTCAGTGTAAAATACATGCAAAAGCGTAAAACTATTACAATAGTTGTTTTAGATAACTAATACTACTATTTTTTTTTTTTAATAACGGTTCGTTATTCGGCATGGTGTATAGGCAATTTCGGTACGCCAGTGTGCAGCTAATATTATTTGTAAACAAATTCGATGCGAGGCAGAAATATGCCAATATATCACTCACAATTGCAATAAAATGTTTAATAGTAGATGATAGCGAATTAGCGGATCTTAAATAATGCTCGGAGAATAGCATAGTAATTATGTACTGTTGTATAGTTAATAATCTATTCCATAACGAGTCTATAATCGAATTACGTATATATTATATAGTAGGTATAGCAGTATATCAAGTATGCAGGTAATATTATTATAATTACGGTCCGGATTACAATGCAAAGTATATTAATTTTAAGGTGCTTTATGTTGATAATGTATTCCAAATAAAATTCGTTTCATGTAACAGATATTTCAAAAACTTTTATTTTGTACTTTTTAAGCATTTTTGAATATTTACAGGTAATTTTAATAATATTTAGTGCATAAACTGTAAAATTTAAAAAAATTCTATCAAAAAATATTATTTTCATAATATTTGCTTTAGTAGTTTTTATCCATATCAAATGTAAATGGTTCTATGTAAATGTATTCTATAATGTGTTTACTTATCTTCATCAATTATTGGATGTGGTTTATAACCTGTACTTAAACAAATAACAATAAGTTGATAATTTAAAGATACATGGAGTTTGAATACATTTTCAATATGCTGTTTATTTATTATGCACCATGCCTAATATTGGTATTTTATTTTTATATTATTGTTAGTTAAAAGGAAAATATAGAAATATTAAAAACGCCGATTGTCAAACCTTCGTTTTCTCACCACTCGTGTATTTTCGCACCTGTAAAATAAAATTTGGTCATTTTTATTGGAACTATTGCGTTAAAATAGCATTTTCTTTTTTTTTTTTTGACAGCGTTTAGAGTATTTAAATCCGAAACCTAATTGCAATATAACGTCATATAGTACTAAAACACAATACCGACATCCAATAAATTGCAATAAAAATTAATCGACTACTCCTGCTGCGTTATTTAGCATGAACGTTTTTATTTTTTTATGCTTACAAACGGGTATGGGGTAGGGCTATAAGCGTGTTGTCCCGCGCCGACTAAACACCCACCATAACGCAGCCACCCCGTGCTTGGCGGGAGGCCCGTAACTTCGTATTCCGAGAGGTATGATTACATTATTTTACACGAAGACTGATTTGAATGCGAAATTGAAGGAAACAAGGTTCAGTCATCGTATTCGTGTCGTGGGAAAAATATTGCGTTAGCCTGCGGCTACGGCGGCCGAGTGATTGTGCGGCGGTAGGTAGTCGGTGGCTGTGAAACACAGGAGTTATTTTGGCAAACATCCCGTTCGTTTCGCGCACAATATATTATTATTACCATCAACGTATACGCGCATGCAAATAATTCGGATGTGATAATATACACGCAAAATACGAATTTGTCGTCGAAATTGATAACGGTCGTCGTTCCTCACACACACAAAGCGAACGTATTTTAGTTGTGTACATGTACCACGTGCACGAGCATAGTTTTTGGCCAAGGAAAACGTATTATGTTTATCCGTACGCGAATTCGGTTTGTTCTGTTCTCGCAACTAACGTCGCACCGCACATTTTGTGTATGAATACAACGATTTATTTTTCATTCATACGCCGATATCGAATACATGAAATGATTTTACGTATTAGAAATAATATGACTCCACGCCTTACAAACATTTTGATTGTGACACAACGCACGTTACTGACAAGAGGACGCTGTTACTTTTTTTTTATAATTAATGCCGTTATTCAAAATCTTATTTTAAGAGTTTTCACTTTAACTATTCAACAGAAAATATTTTCGAGAATTTCGATAGATATAATACATCAACATTCAAACAAGTTTTTTCTGAGTTATTTAAAATTACGTTCTAATTTAGGGGTTCGTAATAATAGGGTTCAAAAATATGGAGGCTATGATGATTTAAAAATGATATTAATTCATTGGCATTATAAAAATTGTCTAAATATAATGAATATTATACTTACTATTAATATATATAATGATTATTTTTGAATAATTATTTGTTGTTTATGTGTAAGTATTACATTGAAATGTTATTTGAAATTATTATCACTACTATTATCTTGAAAACATATGAACCAATTGGACTTGTTTTTGTTGAAAACGTTTGTAATAGACCAAATAAGATATTAATGGAATGAATAATTGAAAAAATTGCTTTTTTTCAATAGAATTTTTATATGAAATTGTAATTATATGCGTGTATTTGTTGATATTTGGGAATAATAACGTTGGCCGGGTTAACTAGGAGCCTTACGATCCTTTACGCTACGACCCTTAGGAGTTGAATAAACTGAAAAAATTATAACGAACACTAAGGGATAACAAAGTAATTACGCGGGTGAGCGATACGACACGATGGAAAAGAAACAAAATATATTAGTTAATGATGAAATAAGTTGAAGTTCTATATAAGAGGTGACATTTTTTTACGAATGAACAAAAAAAAAAAATAACAAAATGCATGAAAACAGCTAGTATATTATAAAATAATATTATGTATTTAATTAATTATTATTTATTTCTAGTTGTAAATGGAAATTTTTATTTTTAAGTTATAATTAATAATTTTGAAGACCACAAATAACTCACGTATTTTTTATATTTTATATTATAATTATAATATTATACTGAGTTAAGTTGAATAAATAATTCAAATATTTTAAGCATAAAATCTATTTTATATTTTTATAAAACCATTTTTAAGAACTATTTTTGTTAACAGAAATATGCATACATTTTAATCACTCAAAAACTACTACCTAGTTAAAATTTTTTTTTTAATACATTAACATTATCAAAAATAAATATCTACTAAATAATTTAAAGTAAAAAGAAATTTCATTCATTTTGAAAAACAGAAACATATTATGATGCATTTATATATATATAACGGATGCAGTTTTCTTATATTTTCAATATTATATTAATCGATTCACCATAATGGCGAAATTATAAGTGGAGACAAAGAGTCTGCTAAATGTAAATATGTATCTACAGTTAGTATGGCGTTCGCAATGAGACAGTTACATCAATATATTATTATACGTAAATAACATTATAGTACAAATATGTAATGTCATCTCGTTAATGTTTAATAGAAATCTATTTACTCTATGTTATTACTTCAATTCATAGAGCGATAATATTTTTATTAATGGTTTGAAATCGATGAACACGCACAAAACATTTTTGATTTAATATGTTAATTTTGATACTCAGCTAAAAATACACATTAAATATGACATAAAGTTAAACGAAATAATAATTATTTTCGTATGAATACTTTATTAGTGGAATAATTATGTTTAATTTTTTTTTTTTTTTTTTAATTCTGTTTTCATCAAACCTGCATACGTTGTTGTTTATAAATATTCAATATTAATCTACACTAATTACTGCACATTCACGCGGGTGGTATTTATTTTTTAATTTTATTTGAAGGTTGACGATCCGTGATGATACTTTAAAGCTACTCGTAAATAATATTTTCGACTCACTTGAAAAATAATGTACGCCTTAGAAATGTGCATAACTTAATCGGCGAATAACGACAAATATATTACAAATAATATAAAATATCGTAAAATATCATATTCGCGTTCTGATTGTTATTTTGTTCGATCTGCTTGTATTGTAGCTTTGAGGTTATCGGGTTTCTTTGTGTTTACTTTACCATTATCATAAATATTTACCAAGCCGCAACCACTATAAAACAATAACGATACAAATAATTATTATTTTAAAAGTGAGTAGTGGGTTTGATGGCTCTCATCCGTGACAAGCCGCCCCCGTTTATCATGTATAAATAATATGTATACTATATTATATTTTCATAATGGAAGTTCAATAAGTTGAGCACGTTCCTACATAGCTATATAATTTTTTATATGTTTTACGAATGACAAACTTTTGAGGTTGTGTAGGTTATTTTATAAACCATAAATACGATTTAAATCGCACAACACACCACACCACTCCATCCCGCACGCAATCCTTTCGATGATAATAAATAACACACGATATTATCGTGCAAAAGTTGCGTCAGCTTTAACAATTAGACATTGCAGCCTATATGCGAATACAAACCCCAAACAGTATCGCTTGGTGGCCCACCGAGAGACCACTCCTGATGATATACCCGGTAATATATGTTTTTTTCTAGCACTCGCACCCGATGGCGTGGTTTTTCGACGCAAAACGCATAAAATGGTAATAAATGTTTCTTGTTCAATTAAAAGAGGGTGCAACCACAGGAATTAATGCTCGCGGTCAGGATTTATTGTACTTCTGGGAACGTGTATCCCTCTTTGGCCGCATATAAATTTTGTTTACAAAAAGCTCTTTCCTTCTATATACAACTGACTCAGCCTTTGGGTGGCCTAACATATACAGACAGCAACGTGGGTTGGATGGTGGATAATAAGACGCGTCTTATGATAATAACGAGAGAATACCATCGAAATGAAAACACCTACCTTAATAAAGGTGTTTTTTTTTTCGCGTTTCCTCAGTATAGGTATAGCTTACAGACTATACAATGATTACAATTCATTCATCTACGAGGATAATGAAAATAATACTACGTTTATTTTATTGCATTATCATCTTTTGCAGGATAATTTGTTGCTGATAAATCATGCTAAACTCATGTATCAAAAGAGTTGGAACAATGGTAAAGAGTATATGGTCAGTGCGTTATTCCGTTATTTGGATTTAGACGGCAACGGATTTTTACAACAGGACGAATTACAAAAGGTAAATTTAATTTGGTCAGTTCTAATTATTTTTTTATTTTTTAATTAAATAAATACAGTATAGACTGCTTGTTAAAACATTATTTAGATAATACGATGTCACTGTAATTTGCTTCAAAATTATATATCAAAATATTATAAATTGAAATACTTTTATGCCAATGCGTAATACCGCTGCTCATCATAATATATTATACTATAGTATTCTCCAAATAGGTTTCTAAACTTATATTTTAAATAAAATTATAACTATAAAATAAATAGAATGTGCAATAGTATTTATAATTACACAAAGAGCCTTTTATTCATTAAATTTTGAAGTAAATTCGTTCTTATTTAATGAACTTACAATATATTAGAGTAACTATATACGTATACATACAAAAAGTAACGAAATTATTTTGGTTGGTTTGAACGAATTATTTTTGGTAATATACTGGCATTATCGTTAAAATTTTTCTTTAAAAATGTTTTATATTCTCACAAATATTGAAACATGTACTACAAAATAGATTTCTTGCATTATTGATCAAATATATATCAATATAATAGAATTTTTTATGCATAACGTATATGCGTATATGATGAAATATTATATGTACGAGTTTAGATTTAAAAAGTCGATTATTGTGGATATACCAAATAAATATATCGATAAATTTAGAATATAATTTTCTGAGAATGATATCCGTTTTCTTTGAAGCAATAATACTTTTTTTTGTTCTCGTATAAGAACATTGTTTATATATTTTATTATGCATGAATAATGAATATCGTGTAGAATATAAATATGAAGAAAATTGTTTTAACCATTGTGAAATAAATTCTAAATATAATATTACACTCATATTATTTTATTATATAAAAATATCTTATATTTATTTATTTTTTTAAATGTTAACTATATTATAAAAATAATATGTGTTGTTTCGTAATAATTAAATAAACTAAAATATTTACATAATAAGTGCTAAAGATCAAACAATAATTTTAATTAAAAATGTTTAATAGCAATAATCGTAAAATACACAATGCGCTCAGTTCTATTTACTTTTTTTTTACGAACAAAAACTTTTTTAATCCAAGCAACAGAAATATAAATTATTTTTTCAAATTTATGCAAATACCGCACGTGTAATAAAATTATTATGTAAATAAATCAAAAAACAAAAAAAATGTATATATATATATATATATATTACATTTTTAAGTTGATATAAAATTATACGTTTTACTGATTCCATTTATTTCAGATAACTAAACAGGATAAGCTCGATGATATGTCTGACGTTTGTGTCATGTCAGATATGATTCGCTTTGAAGACATGGATAAAGATGGACGTCTAGGTTTGAACGAGTTCTACGCAGCTTTCAGTAAACTATATAGTAAGTATATAGGTGTACATAACGTTAATGGTTCAAAGTAAATTCTAAAATATAAGATGTAAAATAACGATATATAGAGATTTAATTTACTCACACTGTACGAAATCCCACGTCCTACATAATAAATATATATACCTAAGTATTGCTTTGATCTATACCTTGTGGTGTCTTGCATTGGCTGCACTCTATTGGCATCTCGCATATATCACGCAAATAGGTATATCATAATAGGTTCATTCTATTTCCATTATTTATTATGTATATATTTTACGATGTACATTATAATAATAGGCTTATCGGTGGTCACTCTGGAAAAAGCGCTAGAGATCAATAGAATATCCGCAAAAGTCGGTGACAATGTCGAAATCCGTTGCGACGTCAGCGGTAATCCGCCTCCTCCGATCGTTTGGAAACGATATTCTGCTGATCTAACGACCTTAGGCGACGAGGACGTGAGAGTTTTTAGCGATGGATCGCTGTATCTCACCAAAATACAATTAGTACACGCTGGGAATTACACGTGCAGAGCTTTGAGAAACTCGGAGGTTACACAGACGCACGTGTTGACTGTTCATAGTATGTTCAATAATATACAATAAATAATAAAATAATAATAATTTTCGTATGTGTCTTTTGTTTAATTTGATTTTCGTTGCATTTAAGCCTTACCCGAAGTTAAAGTTACGCCCAGAATCCAATCGCGGAGACCAGGCGAAAAGACTTCCATGTTTTGCCATGTAATCGGAGAACCTTTCCCTGAGGTATACATTTATTTTATACATTACACACAACATATATATAGCATGTTTAAGGTTAATAAGTGGCAAACACATTAATTTAAGTGTGATTATTTTTCAATAGTAGTTATTATTTATTTTTTTTTTTATATAATTTAATATTTGATATTTTAAAAATAACTATTTTTTCAAACCATAGTTTGAAATATATTTAATAAAAAATATATTACATTTGATAAAATAATAATAGATTAAGTTTTTAATTTTCGTAAGAAAAACAATTATAATAATCAAAAATTAGGAGTTAGAAATGTAATTTCATATAGAATTTTACAAAAATTAAACTAGTTTTCAACTGCACTGAAAACTGCAGGAAGATTTATTTTTATGAATTATTATGAAAAAAATTTGAATTTTAATCAATACTAACTGCGAACAAATTTTAATAATTTGTTATAAATTTACGCCACTATATTTGTTCAGAAGAATGAAAACCTCAAACTTATTAATTACATTTATTTTTTGAGAAATTCTTAGTAAATATAGAATTTGAACTAGGAAATTCTACATTTCTAAATCTATAAGTGTAACTAGTGTTAATTTACTCGGGTAATGGATTAAAATTATTATTATTGTGCCTGAAGGTGGTTTGGCTGAAAAATGAAGAGCGTTTAAAGTTGGACATGGTGCACAAGTACAGAGTAGTCGGCAATGGAACTGAATTAAGTATTGATAATATCGATTACGCGGACACCGGAGCGTACATGTGCCAGGCATCGAATACCGGTGGGGTCACCAGAGATATATCGTCACTTATCGTCCAAGAAATTTTGACGCCCAGTGAGTATGGTGCGGTCGAATCTAAATCAAATGAAATATCAAATATTTCGTGCTAATACAAAAAACTGTCATAATCATAATACGCCACATTAATATTATACTCGTTGCATTTTTACAGCTGCGCCGAAAGAAGAACGCCGGTTTTTCGCTTTTCACGACTGGGGCGTGTCTGTTTACGAGCCCACCGCTTGCCGGCTTTACCACCAAATTCAATCCACAGACATCATACCGGGAACTCAGGTACATAATATATATTTTCAATATTAGGCAGATACAGTTATTGATGTCATAATATTGGATCGTGTTTATCGAACAACGATCACCATCACTTATGCAAATTGTCTATAAGACATACCTCGATATAATTGTCGTTACCTAACCATACATGCGTATACGTGTATATTATTTATAGGAATACGTGTGTGGTGACAAAGGTGTCAACTGCAGCTGGGGCCAAGCTATCAATGTGGCCAACCGTTATGTTTACGTGTCGCAGCCGCTTAAGGATAGAGTATTGGTCATCAGCAAAATTCAGATGGTTGTCGTTGATGTGAGTGTATCTATATTATTACAGCACTATACCTTATTAAGTATATTTAATATACTTTTTATTTGTGCTTATACATTGTAATGAGTGGAGATAGTTATAATTATTACGATAATTTAAAGTGTTTATATAATATATATTGTATTACATATAACTCGTAAATCGGAAAAAAGTATTTTAGAACAACACTTCTAAATACTTATACAGAAAACATTTGAATAAAAAACAAAATACTTTTTTATTTTTACTAAAAGCAAAATGTATTATTGTTTTTTTTTTAATTTACCTAATATTTATGCGCCTTATGATCAATTATTGATGTATAGTTAGTCTTAATAGGACACATTAATTTGCTACTGATTTCGATTATCTAATTATTAAATTATTTCTTAATAGAAACACATATTATAATATACCTACTAATGAAAATATGCGTAAGATAATCAAATTCTAACTTTTGAAAAACTCATAGTAGTTAAAATAATTATATTAAAATGTTTATTACTATGTACTATATAGAATAAATAGTAAAATAATATTTCGTATTTTTTTTTTTTTTTTTGTTTATCATTATAATATTTAGGTCGTGATCACGGACAAATATCCAGTAGCTCTGCATTACGTAGCGCATTTAGACCAAGTGTGGGTATTGAATTGGAGGAGCGTGTATGACGATGGTGTAAAGACAATACAAGTGATCAGAGACGCGTCACAAAAACGAAAACACCACACCGTCCACCCAGAACCAATAGACGGTCAATTTGATTTAGTCAGAGATTTATTCATACCCACAGCACAGGTATGCGTAAGCAATGTTTTAATAATAGAATTCAACATACAACACCAGCGATAGTTTTATCGATATCCTGAAATTTCACAGGATCTGAGCCACTGGTTTAAGTATGGTTACGTAAGCCATGCTAACCAACGAGGACTTTACAAACTGGATTTAGCTAACATGCGATACATAAGAAGTATAGACCTATCACCATACAACTGCGTACCTCGCACATTGCAATTTTCGTCCTTGTGTAAGTATATAATAGATTTAATTTACTAATATCTTAATGTTATCTGGTCGTAAACGTGTACATATAAATTTTATCGTACACGAAAATATATCACCGACGTATTATCGTTTAACCAATTATTTACATCATACCCACGCGATTATTGTGTGCAGACGGTTTTGTCATCATCGAATGCGAAGAACCCGGAACCGGACACGCTACGGGTCAGGTAATCTTAGATTATTTGACCGATACGGTGGTCAACAAAAAAACTACGATCAGAGGAAGTCCTTTGGTTTCGCCAGACAGCAGAATCGTCGTTTCTATCGACAAGGCCTTCGATGGTGTGACCTTGGTTGTCCAACAAGTTTTAGGTGCGTTTTATTTTGTAACGAACCGTACACCTGGTATACACAATTAAGATACTATATACCTAATATTATTAATTTTTATTTTTATTTCATTATATAAACAATCGCGCACACCATAGAATCTGGACTCAAATTTTCATTCGATGTCAAAACTACTCTAATGATCAGTGACATAGCATTCTATCCATCTCGAACCACACACGGGTATGATATATACGCCAGCGCGGCAGACAAAGAAGACATACTGTTTCTAAATCTATCCAACGGTAAGCGTTTCGATTCATTATGATATCAATCATGTCAAATCCCTGTCACTAAACTAATCTAAATATTCATTACTCAGTTTAAAGTGTAACCTTACGTGTTTACGTATAGGTGTATATAATCTAATTTTAGTTTTCATGAAAATACAAAACGTTAAAACGCGGAACACTATTTCCAAATAATAATTGATAGGTTTTAATATTTAGTTTATAAAATACATTAATATAGTTCTACTTTTTCTCATCGTAAAATTTAGGACGAAAATACTTTTCATACAACGTGAAATTACTTACGCCGATTAAAATCACAATGATTAAATTAAAATTTTTAGTTGTATTGTTCGTTTATGTATTAGTTTTTAATAATATACATAATACGATATTAGTTCTACCTACACAGCTATGCCCTCGATTGAAAATATCATTTTAGTAATTATTTTTCATGTTAAACGTCGTGGGAAACTTACAAAATAATAACCGATTAAATTACAATGAAATTTCAATAACAATTTCAAAACGATGCGAAAAATACCTAAAGAATACTAAAATAGTAATTTAACATAGTTTATCGGTGTGATATTAACATGTTGCTTAGCACTCAGTAGCCATTTATTAACATTTATGACAGTCGAATTCATAAAATAATTATCGGGATTTTACCACGGTTAATGCAGATTTTCGGACTGATTAAGGGTACATCTATTGTTTGACTGGTTGTAATTCTGTATAATACATATGTACGTAGTACATACGTTGAACTGTGAATAAATATTATTAAACTGATTAACAAAGTGGTAGATTTTCATGTATTATTATTTATTAAACGATTATTAGGCCACAAAAGTTTGGCTTAGGACTTGTATTTTACGAGAAATTCAACCGTATTAATTTATTTTTTTAACCCATGCCTTATATTTAAGTAAATTGAGTATGGAATACCTAATACAATTATTTATAATAGCTGATTTGAAATCAAATAAATCAGTATTTAAAATCGTTATCAAAAATTTATCATTCATGAAATAACATATCCACTTATAAGTTATATTAACTATTAAAATGTAGTCGTTACAAAGGTATTACGAGGTTTAAAAACAATAATAATTTCATATTTTATTACATCACTAGGGAAAAAATATCAAGTGTATTATTATTATATGTATCTAACTATAAATTATATATATATATATTCCAACTAGGTTATACTACTGCAATGTGTAGCGCGATAGTCTCGACTGTATATTGATCGAACGCCAGCTTTTAATAAAATCTTCACCGTTTGGTCGGTAGGTCAAATTTTGCTTAGAATCGGTTTTAGCCCATGATTTATTGCTGCTTTCTTGTTTAATGACACCAACCCTGGCAGGTACTCTTATCCGCGGCGTGTACAACTATTCGGACCTCGCTTTTTTCTATTTACGAAACACAATATTTATAAAGACATTATATCAACCATTATCCAAACAATAAATAAATATGTTATAATATTTATTATTATAATTTAAATTCTAATGATGCTTTGTATTGTATTATGTTATGATCAAATAGTATTTCTATTTAACATGTTTTGAGCAATTTGTTTTTTTTTATAATATGTATGTTATCATGTATGTACCTACATATTATATACCACGGATGACCAAATTGTGGCTCGCGAGCCGCATGCGGCTCCCGTCATAAACTCATATGGCTCACATCTTGTCATAAGAAACAAACATTATTACAAAAAAATTATTTTCAATATGAATTTATGAATTTATATTATTAAAGTGTGAAGAAGTATAATATTTTATCAAATTTTAATTTATAGAAAAAATTTACAAAAAAAAAAAAATAGTGTTTTTGATATAATATTTAAATATGTATTTATTTTTATTTTTATTTATTAATTGATATCATATATTGTTTTGAATTTTATACATTGTATTACAATTGATATCTAATTATCTTCTTTACGATAATCAATTAATAATACATACATTAATATGAACTTTTATTTTCATTTTGGCTTTTCCATATTTATTAATATATTGGGCGGCTCGCAATTCTTTTTGCTGGCCATCCCTATCATTACTATACTAATTGACGGACTTAGGGATAGTTTACACAAAGTACAATCCTATTCCCAAATATACAAATTAGTACTTCTAAACGGATTTAAATTAAACAATTAATTTGCAAGTTTAAGCGTGCATTATGTAAGTTTCTTATGAAAATTAAAAATAAAAAGCAATGAATATTCATTAGATGCATGTTATTAGAAAAAATAATACGCGAGCTATTATCACATAATATTTTAACATTAAAAAATTAAAACAGGAGACTTAAACCCCGTTGAAAATCATTCACCCAAGTCCGTCTATAATACAAATTGCATACCATACTTACCGCGATCGCCATGCAAATCTTATATAATATATATATATATATCATGTATAATGATTTATTGGATTAACGTTCGTTTTTTTTTTTTTTTTTTTTTGTCGGTCTGCAGGTAAAGTAGAAATGATCACCGGCGTAGGCAAGGCCATGCTCCAATCGTTGACACAGTGGGGCAACCCCAACCGTCCAATAGCCGCATCCGGTATTTTCGGTCACTACATGGTTACGCCGGCCGACGAAGCACTGTTTGTGATCAATGGCGAGACCCGGACGGTGAACTGCGAGATCGGCGGTCTGATCCATCCTAGACTGGTCACGTGGGTCACCATGCAGCTACAATAAACACAAAAAGAAAACAGAATTCAAAATTTTTGAAGAAAAAAAAATCGCGTTGTTATTAATTATTATTATTATTATTACTATTGTTAATACCGTCATAATTCATTCTTTCTTATTTCTCGCAATGATAACACCTATAATTTCATCATCTCGTTTTGCTTTTAAGCATTTTTTGTTTCGTTCAGTTTCGTTTGTCATGACTACTCATAAACACAATATAGCGAATTAGACGCATTCGTTAAGTTTAAATATTTAAACCATAATTTTTACATAATAAATATTAAATAATAAAGCGATGATATAGTAATGAACCGAGCATAGCGCCGCAGTGGTTGAATGTTGTTCGAACATTTCACGTTTCACTCGAACATTATAATAATAATATGCATAATATGAAATGCTTATTTTTTTCGTGTTTTTCATGTTTAATTATAGCCAGCGAGTTAAAGGTCGTAAGTCAGTCTTGTTATTTCCATACTAAAATAAAATCGACAAGTCTCGTCATTTCAGTAATTTTTCTAATTTCCATACAAATAATATATTTTATATTATTATTAAGTACGTTTTTGCCGTGGTTGTTCGAAGCCTAGGCTAGAATACTCACTTGATAATGTAATTATATAATATATTGTAAGTAGAGAGTATGCAGCGGTAATATTCCATTACGTCCAATAATTATAACGGATTTATGGTTTGTTTGCTCTCGACGCGTATATATACGTATATTATCGATAATAATACTATTACTATAAATTATTATAGGTACCTAGCTTTTCGTTTGACTGGCTATATATCCCACTAAACGGAGTAGTTCACTTAACATCATGAAACGACGTTTTAAAACGAAATATAATATACGTAGAAATCATTGAAAGTAGCTGTGCGACATTTAAGTTCAACGGCTATCGATTTAATCTAAATATAGTTGATAATATTATATTTATGTTTAGTATATTATATTATACGCATAATATTAGTATATCGTGTATGGATTTATAATAATATTATTATATATTTAACAAAAAAAAAAAAAAAAAAAAATACGGACTTTTTTTACATAGGTACACTATTTTACCCAAATAAAATATTCAATAATTTTAATAATAATAAATAATTGGTCTAAACATAATATAATATTACACAAACTTTTTAACATTGGCATCATAATTATTAATGATTTTTGTTATTAGCTACGTATATTATCTTGAGTGGGTACGGGAATATAATATAAATGCGTTTAGTGTGAGCGTTATACGTTGTCATGCAGTACATATTATGTCTGTACAAGATTATCCGTCCGATTTTTGTAGTTATTTTTCAATCGATCGATCGGTCCGTTTACCGCTGTAAGCCGCCTCGAGAAATTGCTACGTACAAAACCTACGACGGCGACGTCTAGATACAAAAAAATATATAAATACGAGTATATATATATAAAAAATATTGTAATAATTTTAGAGTTTTACGTGTGTTGTATAATATTAAAATAATTATGAAATGTAATGGTATCTAATACATCATCTTTCATAGAAGTAAAACGTACTATAATTAATATATTTATATATTATAAAAACTTACTTAGATATAATATAATATTATATAATAAATAATAATATTCTAAGTCACTCTTTAGAAAGTAAAAACTGATTTTATTGAAAAATACTTATTGATGTTTTTGGAAATATTGTTTTAGCATAATTTTATGTCATTTAAAAACTAAATTTTGTAAAAAATTAATTTTTTTAAGTTTTTACTTTTTTGAATGAACAATGCATTCATAATTTTAACTATCGTGTATTAGAGCAAAATATTTTATTTAGAATTTAAAAACATACAAAATGATTCTTTAACCAATAGTTAATATATATTAATTATGTCTTAAAAATATTTAGTTCCAATTTGATCACAAGGGTATACTACAAAATTGTACACTATATACATTATTCGCTTATTTTTTTTTTTAATTTATAAATTTATAATCCATTACAAGTAATTTTGATGATATAATTTTAAAAACAAAACTTATAGCCACACGGGATATAGGTGTGAAGAAAATAAATTGCCAATTAGTAGCGCCTCTGAAAATGTTTAATATTTTTTAAATTCTTAATGTTACCTCAATAAATACGTATTGCCATAACTAAATGACTTCTATTACAAAATAAAATTTTTAAATAATTTTTAAATTCTCAGAAAACTATTCTGTTTCACAATCAGAAAAGTAAGTTTTCATTCAAAAAAGTAAAAACGTATAAACCGTTAATGGTATAATAAATTTTAAAAAATATTTTTTTTTTAACATATAGTTTTATAATATCTTAAAATTATTTAAAAAGAAATTATTTCCATAAACGATAATAAAATAATTTTTTTGTTAAAAAAACCACTTTGTTAACATAAACATTTAAAAGCCCGATAATTTAATTTTTTACATGTATAATAATAATAATAATAAAAAAATGTGATTTGCGGAGTTAGTCGAAACAACCGTCCGCACATCAATAAATTATTTTGTAAATAATACAATAATTATATTTGCATACATAATGAATAACAAAAATAATATTTATAGTTTTAGATAAATTGTAGTTGTTGATTATTACTATTATTGTACACATTAATAAATAATGAAAAACAAAGAGTTCACATTAATAATTAGTTAGTTGTGTTTGTTAGTGGATTTTTTTTTTTATGTATTTAACATAATATTATAGTGTGGGCTTATTTTTTATCAAAAAATATATATATATTATAAATATGTACATGATAATATATTATAGTGTAATGATATTTATAACTGAATAAATAAAAAAAAACAAAAAAATTATTAAGTATGATAATTGAATTCAGAATCATCCAATTGTTCATAATAATATTTTTTTCACTGTCTGTACAACGATACACGTCCTAATAAAGTCACATATTATTGTCCGTTATATTTTTTTATTCGTAACTTAAATTAATTGCTTTTATAATTATTGCAGATAACTACTTTCCCATGTGTATCGCTTATAATATTAATGTACATTTGGTTTATAATTTATCGTAACATCATATATACGTATATTGTAGAGCATGCTACAAATACGGATAATTAAATTCTCGTTATGAACTGCAGAGCTACTACAACATTATTTAAATTTTTACGATAAATAGGCTGAATGGCGACAGGCATATTATATAATATTATTATACTATCTAGCTAAATAATATTGTTAGTAGCAAAAAAACAAAGCACAAACCCATCGAGTGACCTAATATGACGAGTAGAATATTATTATAGTACATTGTGTTTCAATGTTCAAATATACTATAGGAACAACATAATAAATTACATATTATATTTTAATCGCTTGAACTCATTGGAAAACTCAAAGGAAACATAATCAAGTCCCGTGTCAATGGCGTATAAGAACGTGGTACCAACTATTAAAAAATACATAATTGATCAAATAACTATGTTTAGTACAAAATAGGAAGCTGCGCACATAATATAACGAGTCCCATTGTACCACGAGATTGTTGGACTGTAAACATTGCGAAAACCTATAAATTTGAGTACATTAATGAAGTAACAATAGAGAAAGAGATTATGCAGATATTTAGTGAAACATCAAAAGGATGTAATCCTTATAAAATGCGCGTGTTTCTGCTACAGCACCGTACCTTATAAAGGTATGCGTCCGTCTTTAACATTTATATATACATACATAATATTATATTGCCTACCTGCCCAGCCTATATATTATATTTAGCATACACGCACACATATTAATATTATAGTGATATAATGGCAAAATAATAAATTATAAACTACCATTATAACATAGGTAGGTAAGTATCGTATTTGATGATTATGATATCAGTGTAATCTCATGTGTAATTATTTATAGCATGTGTTCAAATTTTAATTAACTATTTAAAATTAATGAAAATTAATACTAGATTATTATTAGTATTATTAGAGAGATGGCTTTACATCCTAACGTAATGGCCAATGGGTACATTCTTATATTGAAAATTTAAATACACCTAACATAAATATGTAACTGAATAAAAATTAAGTATCCATGATGTTTTCAAGGATCTCCAATTTTTCAATCATGCAATGATAAATTGTTGCATATACAAAAAAAATTCTAATCAGAAATCCTCTATCAACTTATATTTTATAAAATATTGTATTCTAAATTAATATTGTCATTAATAATTTATATTTTTATTAGCAATACGGTAGGTTCAACTAATTTTTGCTTAAAACATATCACATATATTATTATAATAGTTATAATAGTAGTTTGTTTAATATTACATTATTACTATAATCAATTTAAAAGTTAATACAGATATAGATACCGCGTAGAACGGGGTAAAAATTAGGTTTGTGGTTTAAATACTTTAAAATGTACCTGAATATTTTGAAAAAAAAAAATTATAATTTAAGTAATAGTAAAACATCTCAAGTTTTACGATTAATATTTATCGAATGCTATAAAAATAATAAACTTTATACGTTGTATTTTATATATTTTATTTTTTTTTAGGGTGAATAATTCGGATATAATTATTATAGATCTCCAATATTATCAATAGTAAAACAATACCTCAGTCAATATCATATTAGTCGTTTATTTTGGCCGTAATACTGTGGTAACATTATTATATTATAATATTGTAGATAACGTTAAACTAAATCTATGATGTTAATATTCACAAAATTATACCATAGTTGAAATATCAAACTTACACGATATACGCTGTGTAATATGATAATTGATAGGATTGAGTAATATGATAAACACGACGTGCTATAGTCGCTTTTTTGTATAACTAAACGAGGCGATTCACGAATCACGATTCATTTCGACAGCAAAAATCAAGACAATATTTTATAATTTTGCTCTATTGTATATATTAATCGCGAGTAATAAATCAAGTATAGTATATCGTTTGAATAGGATAATTAAATTCAAATTCTTCCAAGAATATTTTATATAATCAAAATGTTCACATTTTAATGATGCCTCAAATTTGCATGGGTACCAAAATAGTATTATAAATATTGCATTTTTTGATCAATAACTGTGCACATTTTAGTTGATAATTAATAGACAATAATGTATAGACGTATAGTAGTTTTTGTTTCACAAATTGTTTAATAATAACCTATCCGTTTTCTGTTTTTTTTGGTTTGTGTTATCGTGACAATGGTATTATAATAAGAGATAATTATTTATTTATTTTATCAAAAAAAGTGTAGTGCGCTTGGTGAAATTTAAAACTTTATAGTAGTGGGTGTGAGACTATAATTCACTTAAACGATACCTATACATAATGCATACCATCACTATATAACTACATTTGGCAATTTCTTAGTATTCAATTCATGAGTAGACGTAGACCTGCAAACGTTTTTCGTTCATTCTTTGCGTTTTTTTTTATGGCTAACGTAAATTTAAAAACTAAAAATGCGTTGTATAATGAATTGTACGCATAGTATACAATAATGTAGCATAAGACCAAAAAGGATGTAAGATATAAAGATAAAATCTGTTTAATTTATAGATTTGTATTAACAAACTTCAATAATAACAAAATAATAGTATCACAAATCACAATACATAAATATATTTATATATATTATATATATATATTAAATTAGACACATACTTTCTGAAAATGTTAAGACAATCGTAAGTCGTAGGTAAAATGCAAGCATTTGGTATGATGTTTTCCGGCAAAATCCACAACAAAACTAAACGTTTCTCACTTAATATTTCAGATTTCCAACAAATCGGGAAAATTTTAGTAAATAATTCAAAATGTATCAATGATATTTTACCAAAAAATAAGTTAAATGTTTTAAATGGATCAAATAGCCATAGGTACCTATATTAAAAAAAAAAAGAAGTAAGAAATTACGGTGATTCTATTATGTGTCCAAAATACAGATAAACCCAAAATCACACATGTGAACTGCGTCCGAGTTTTTATCAAATGTAAAAAGGTAACATGTAAACTGCGCTCGGGTAAAATTTTAAAAATCAATAGCTATATTTTCGCAAAATTATCTTTAATTTATACTTAATTCATTACAACTTACTATATAGTATGAATAATTAAAATTAAAATTAAATTAAATTAAGAATTAATAAAATATATGATTTTAAAAAGTAAAATAATTACAAATAATAACATATTGTTGTTAAATATTCATCAATTGGAGTTTAACCACTATTATATTTATTAATTAAATTTTGTAACCTTTTATACATATATTTTTATTTTTTTTTATTGAACTTAAGCTTCAGCGATTAGGGCCATTAGTTGTTATAGGGGTTATGAACTGTGGTAGGGGTAAGGTTGGTACGGTAAGTTGTTTTTTTATGATTGTTACGGTTGATAAAAAACACGCATATGTGTGGCAAGGTTTTTAACCACTATGATCCCGGGTGGTCACTCATCCGGGAGCTTGTAGCTGTGGCCGTTACTTACTCTCAGTCGCATTTCGCGACTGGTAGCAGCCAACGCGCCACGCCAAGCCATTTTTTTTTTTTTTTTTGTTTTAGAATGTAACATTATTCGATAACGTGTTGGACGTTGGTATTTCTAGATGAAAATAATATTTCTATGATATAATTGAAAAGAGCACAATCATAGAGACTTTAATAAATCAAAAGTTTTGTTTATTTTACGAACGGGGCACAGCTTAAGTTATCAGGCGCAGTTTACATCACACCTTTTTAACATAGATAAAAATTCGGGTACAGTTTACGTATGCCCGGAAATTAGAAGATTAGCTAATGAATTTTACTCAAAAATAATAGTATTCAAAAGATTTTTAATGATATTTTTTATTTTAATAGCACTTAAAAATCTTAACAGTTTTCAATCAAAATAAAAAATGTTGAAAATAATTCAAATATTTTAATCTATGTGTTGTTGAAATACAATAATTTGAAATTTTTACTTTAAATATGTCTGAAAATATATTTCAAGGTTTACCAATTATTATAATATTAGGTACGTTTATGCACAATTATATTTTATGCTTGAGAACGTTTTTAATCCAATGTATGGCTTATACTGCTGTATTAATAATTTATATGGTTTTAACAACGTTAAAGGTTAGTCAGTATACTTTCATGCTAAACTAATATTCAACAAAATCTTTGATGCATCAATTATTCTGTATAGCGTTTGATTACAATAATAGAAAAGAAATGATTTCTTAATTTGTTTCCAATATTAACTACTCGTATATATTTATTGCAATATATAGCATATTTAAGATTTGCCTGCGTTTTAATATTAGATTTATTTATTATTGTCTATGATGTTTTTTATCGAATAAAAGTAACAATTCTCTTCTATCCTGTACCTGGTTATGAGATGAATGTAAATTGAACTAAGTGATTCTTTTGTTAAACAGCATTCATTATTTCAAAACCTATTAATGTTTTTATACGTAACTTAATTTCTAGTTAAAATGAAATAATAATAACATTAAAAAAAAATATTGAAGTATATTTTTTTAAAGTTTTTACTTTTTTAAATGACAACATACATTTTTAAATTCATATTTTGAAGAATACTTTGATCTATAAAATCTCAATTTAAACACGTATTCTTTAAGTTATAACTTTATAAATATTTAAAGTTTAAGTGAACCATCGTTTAACGAAGTATCCTAGACCCCCGTACCACACAACTCCGTTAATACGTAGTTACAACTATTCGTCTGACTTTAGATTTTTATGTATTGAAATACTCAAAAAAACATTCTACTTTAGAAAATGAAATTAAAAATGCATATTGTCATTCAAAAAGTAAAAAAATCAAAATATTTAACAATAAAAAGTATTATTTTTTTAAATTGTTTTATTTTTATAAAAAATTATGTACTTATAGTAATATTTTTAAAAACGTTGATGGATTTTTAAACAATGAGTGTTATTTGATATAAAAAAAAAAAAAATTACCCTGTAATTTTAAAGCAATATTTTTTTGAATTTTATATTCTAATGGCGAATATGAAGTTTATAGCTTGTGATACATTATAGTATGTTTCAAATAAATTTACAAACACGCTTACACTCTAAAAAAGAGAAATTAATAGCTTTTTAACAAAAAAAAATCAACAGGTGAATGTGATTTATAATAGAAAAAAATTGTTTATTTATACTTTTTTTATGCTTATTATTTTCTAGAATCTCATCTAATGGTGGATATAAAATTTCGAAAATCAAAACTTATTCTTTTACCTACATATCACCTAAAATATAGTTTTTTTTAAAAATCAGTTTTTCGGGGCCTTTTGGTGTATAAATTTTTCGAAAATCGAATTAATTACTACATTAAAAGATAGAGCGATATACCATTAAACATTATAGCTTATTTCGAACTAATTTACTAACAGCTTACACTCTAAAAAAGAAGAATTATTAACTTATTAACAAAAAAAATCAATAGATGATTGTGGGCCATAATAGAAAATTTTTTTTATATTTTTACTTTTTTTATGCTAATTATTTTCTTGCGTCTCATTTATGCAGGTGCGTCATTTGGAGGATATCAGTATATGCGGTTGCATCCTTAACTTTTAAAATAGTATTAATTGGTTTGCACCCTGCTAAGATAATGTTAAAAATGAAATCTCTTTAAATAGTATTTTAATTTTAATTTTTACATTTATCAATATTGCAGGTATATTGTCAATTATTATGATTGTTTATGATTTTTAATATTTCAGTTTTTAAATTAATTTTTTCTATTTATATTAATGCAATAATTCGGTAAATGCAATGTATGGAAATAATTTAAAACTGGATTGTGAAAACATCCTCGTACGGGTATCTATTTATAAATGGCCAAAAAAAACCTTAAATAACGTTCTTGTTTACTCAAGTTCTGTAATACAATAACCTAAAAAATCTTAAAAAGATGCAGTCCCGTTTTATATGAAAATCGGCTTTGGTTTATTTTTTTGTGTTACATTATGTAACAAAAACTCCAATAATAAGAATTCATTAATGTCTTTATCTTTATCTCACCGATTATTTATAATATTTTAGGGATACATATGTATTAAATGTGGAAAACAATTTGAAAAGTTTTTGGGATTTTTCGGTGTCATTTGTATTATTTCAAAAAACGTGTCAGTCTTTTTTTATCGTCCAGTAAAACAAATAGTTTTAACTATACTAATTAATATGAAATATGTATCCACCACCAAAAGCATTTTAAACTAAATATTATTAATATTTATTTCACGAATCGATACAAAACGATAAGATGTTGGGAGTTGCGTTAAAATGTTTTTTCTTCGCATGTTTTTATACACCAACTCAAAAACTTTCCTGGTATTTTCTCTACTGATGTAAGATTATAAACAAGGTGGATGATATGATTACATATTAAACCATGGAACTTCTATGCTTTTTATAACTTATTTAGATATTTTTTTTTTCAAAAGATGTTTTACATTTTAGAGTTGTAATCACATATGTGTTAAAGTTTTTCAAAAAAATTGTTCGTTTAAAACTATTCAAATTTTCTTAAAAATATCACTTCTATTTATAATTATTATTTTTTTATCAGTGTTGATTATTCCGAAATAATTTTATAATAAATTTACGACTCTTAAAGAAAACTTTAAGAGTCGTTATGTTTAGTCGTTATCATAATAATGGATTATGTAATATAACAATATATGATGTACATATTTCAGCACACCTAACAAACTATACAAAGTATATATAAAGAGAAATTGCAGGGAATAGGTAGTATTTAACAAGCAATTAAAATTAAAATTGTGCACATAGTGAAGGTCAAGTCAATGTCAGGTGACAGGTCGCTTCGTGCGCAAGCTGAAATCGAGTTTGTTTTACCAGGGTCTTAGCATTTGGCTAACTGTTACCGGCACCACTGTTGTTTGCTCTATTATATACACGAAATTCAAAAATCTTACATTTTAAATGTAAGTTAAACATTATTTACTGGGTAAAAATATTCGAATATGTAAAAACAATCTTCTCATAAGTTGTTAATTTTTCATTTTAAATGTATCGAAAATCTATACTTACAATATTTTTTTATAAACGTTTCAAGTTAAAAATCGCAAAAATTAGTAAATCATTTTGTAATTAGAAATTCATAAAAATTTTGCTTTTTATACCTAAGACTTAAACATATAATAAAAGGTTCCTTATTAGTTTATCAACCTATGTGTGAAAAAAAATTCTACCGGAAAACCAAATTAATTTTTATGAGCATTTCAAGATCAAAATTTGTTAACGACATTCGATATTTATTATTTATCCCTCCAGTCCACAAATTTTGGTAGGATTTTTTTGTGTTTCAAAAGAAAAATAACAATAAATACATGATATTTCCTCCAAAAATTTATATTATTATTTTAATTATACAGTGTAATTTTAAAAAAAAATGAGAACTCTTTTTTTAGTTATTTATAAACATATGAAATTTTCAATTTTTTTCTTCTAAAAATGTCAATAAAAAGTTATTTACTATGTGAAAATTCTTGAAAATTTAATACGAGTTTCCACAAAAGTTAATATACACATAAACATTTAAAATATATGAGCACAATTTTTTTTTTTTATATGTATTTAAAGTTAGAATTTTGACAAATTTAATAAAAATCACAAAAAATAGCTAACTATTTAGTATTTTATAGCTAAAATTTTATAAAAATATTTCTTTTTGTATCTAAGATTTGAAAATTTTATACAAAATTCTTCATAATTAGTACACACTAAAACTATACAATCTAAAAAATGTATTTATGAAAAATGTAATTATTTTTATAGATATCTTGTGTTTTAATTTTTTTTTTTTTTTTTTTTTTTTATCAATATTGTAGAATTTCCAAAAACATGTTTTATTGTTTGAAAAAACCTCACTTCTCACCAACACAAGAAAACGTTTAATTAATTTTATGCATACCAATTAAGTTATAATTTGTATATAAATACTATATTTACAATTATCAGGGCTATGCATTTCATGATATATTTACACAGGTTATGATCATTCTATACAGATTCAAAATGTTTATCTTGCTTTTTTTAAAGCCCCGAAACCGCTGGCGGGGAGATCAATAAATAATTATTATTTGTTTTCACTTGGATTGTTACTAAATAACATAAAATATAATGTAATATTACGATACCAGTACGTCATGGCGGCGCTATCGTGTTTATAATACGAACAACGATTGCGGGCTGCAGCGCGCGCGCGCGACTTTCACTCTGACTTTAATGCCGTAGATATTCGTAACAGCGCTACTGGCGTCGGCGATGTCCTTCATGTACGCTTACACGACGACTACTCAGCTGTCGTCAACTTTATTGAGTTCCTCGTCGGGTACGCTGATATCGTGATTACTGATTAGTAATGTCTGACGCTCCGACGTCGGTTCGTGTGTAATGAAAAAATTGACGGCGATAAATGTTGTGGGTGGCGTTTCTACGTATTATTCCACGCCTTGGAATTAATTGATCACACTAAAATAATATGTACACTCGTTCGTATAGAGAAATATAATTTGCACGCAATGCGATAAGCATTTTTTTTTATAAAATATATAATTATTATAATATTTTTTTATATTATTATTAATATTAACTCATGCAAATACCTATGCAATAATATATGTGTATATAGTGTATAAATGGTTTGTTTCAATAATTGTTCGTTCGTTTTTCTATTATTTTAAATACTAATATACTTCTAAAAGTTTTCTATTAGATTATGACCGTGATTACGAGACACCAGAATTTGGCGTATCCCATCACTTCCGCTAAAGATTTTACGGATTATCCGAGGATAAACAAATAATTTCAATAAACGCTTTAGAGCTAAATACTTTTTATATTTAAAATGTAAAAAGAAAATTTTAAATATAATTAATAGTTTAGGTCAGGCGTCCGTCTCAGAGGCTTATTCAGTACCTTTTTTAAGACCGACGATAGATTATACATAACTATGCAGAAATATTCTTAACAAAAAAAAAAATCAATGGTTATTAACGTCATTAAAATAATTAACTTTGTATGAAACCCGGAATTCGAAATTAAAATATTATTTATCGGTAGGTATCTTTAATACTCCATACATTTATTTATGAATTAATTATACTAAGTTCGTTTTACATAATTTTACATATTTCGAGCGCATGAAGTGCGTTCACACTTTATCCATGAGTTTTTGGTTTATTAAATTCTATATACTTTTACTTATAATATAATTTTATATTGAAGCATAACTTATTATAGTCTACTACATATTGCCATCGGTGGAAATGTTTTTCCAACAACACTGCAACAGATCACCGCCGGGACAGGGGTGAAAACCTGTTCGAACAGCGTTCGGTGGACATCCGCGATCGCTCTTGTCTGTCGGTTGACACTCTGACCACCAACAATTGTCGTTAAAATTGGAGCGAATGTCGATGTCCGGATCGGTGGTTTCAGGACGAGCACAACATTCGTATCTAAACCCGTCCCACTCGCACGCCATCCTGTTCTTTTCCGTCCTGTTGTAA
>NW_020270469.1:3897085-3903130 GCF_002803265.2 Melanaphis sacchari | reverse complement strand
GACGAGCACAACATTCGTATCTAAACCCGTCCCACTCGCACGCCATCCTGTTCTTTTCCGTCCTGTTGTAATGGTCGCAGCCCTTGACCGCCCAGCTGTTCGGCTGACAACCCGTCCACCAACAGTTTTCGTCCGGATGGGCGTCCGGAACGGCGTAGGTGTCCGGAACGACGTGGGTGTCCGGAACGGCGTGGGTGTTGGGAACAGCGGTTTCCAGACGAGCACAGCATTCGTATCTAAACCCGTCCCACTCGCACGCCATTCTGTTCTTTTCCGTCCTGTTGTAACTGTCGCAGCCTTTGACCGCCCAACTGTTCGGTTGACATCCCGTCCACCAACAATCATTGGCAGAAGGCACGACGCGGTGATCCGGTGTGCAGCAGTAATACTCCGAACCGCCGACGCATTCTTTGACGTTTAGCTGCGTTCGATTGTACTGAGCGCATCCGACAACGGCCCACGTTCTCGGCTGGCACCCGGTCCACCAACATTCGTCTCCATCTGTAGCACATTGAAAACGAAAATGTCGTTTTATCCAAAAAGTTTACAACAACTAACAATCTCGTAAAAACTTTGGAAACATTTTTTACACTGCTTTTATATATTAGTATCACTTTTATCCGCAAAAATGTTAAAGGCTGTTGGTAATTCTGCTCGCTTAGGTTTATCTTAATGTATTCTTAATGGTTTGAAAAATATTTACAAGCCTATCTCAAAATATTGTTAAACTTTGATCTATTTGACGTATTCGTATTGTACATTAAACACCTATTTATGGCTATTCGTTTATATGATAATTAGTTTTCCCATGCGTTCAACTGCCAACTATATTACAAAACATGTTATGTATAGATAAATATATAGTAAATAGAGTTTATCGCAAGGCGTAGACAACAAACAAACGAATATAAATCTATAGAAAAATATATGTAATAATTTGAATAATATTTCTTTCAAGGATTATGGTAGAATACGAAAAGATAAAAACAAAATATTTTCGAAATAATATCTACCAATACTTGCATGCTTTTATTTTATACTGATGAATTACTAAACATAATAATAATTGTAATAAATATTAAACATTATGCATGGTATCATTAATATTCCATTGTTATTTGTTGCATATGCTATAATAGTCTATGTTCTATTGGGTCTAGTAGCTTACAGAGTCACTCAAATTTCAAGTTAATAGGTAAGTTATAGTCAGAAGCGGTTTTAACAATTTGTCACCCAATGTAAAATGAAATTTGTCACAACATTAATTATCAGTCTTTTATTTTGATTGTTGTTTGTATTGAGATCTACTTTTATCTGTTCATATTTAAAGTGTTTTATAAAATAAAAAAAATATTAAATTATATTTTATAGTTTAAAATATATGCTCACCAAAAACGTGTAAGCATACTCTAAATGATTCGCGTATACGTTTATACTTCTCGGTAGACGGACAATACGATAATAAACAGATTAACTTGTTATGATACCATTATTCTATAAATAATTAGATAGATAATAATATAATATAACCGTCGTCATCACAGACGACTTCCCGAGAAAGAATAAATATTAAGTACTTTGCTAAAAATAAACAAATACAAATTACACCATTCAAAATTTTGAAATATTAAGTCGAAAAAATGATGTAATTTTATTACATAAAAACAAACTAAATATTCAACACAATTTTGCCGCTCTATGCGGTCGCATAGTTCGCAGTGCCTTAAATCTACTACTGGGTTCCTATTTGCTACAATACATAATAATTAATAATTATACAACCAATCAATTGTATCAATTGTTTTAATCACTTGTGTATAGTATACGTAAAAATAAATATGATATTGTGTTTGCATGTTAACGATATTTTATTTTATATGTTATATTTTAATAATATATTATAAAATATTATTTTATACTCACTCGTAGCGACTGCGGCTTGTGTTTGTAACACGATAACATATAGTAAAACGAAACATTGGCAATATTTTCGCGACGCGTGGACCATGATAATTTATTAATGATAATAAGTATTAATCGCGTTATTATTTTAAATCAATATCTTTATCGTTTCTTCAAACCTATCTATAAAGTGTGCGGTTAAACATCTATCAGTGCACTATGGACAATACGACCTAGGGCGCGTCAACGAATCTCCATGGAACAACTTAATGCATCGAGCTACATTATATCAGCTGGACGTTTTGCAAAATGAAAAACACGTCTATCGCCTATCATGACAATATTCTAATAATGCTGAGTTATAGGTAGGTGTAGTAGGTACTGGATGCTATATAAGTAGGAATCCGGTTATGGACACCGGGTGCGTTGTCATCATTGGCGTTGTAACACGAATGGGAAATATAATAAATTATCATAACATTAAATTTTAATACAGAGATAGCCAGGTAGGTAAAATTATATTATTGTAATATCAATCTTTTTACGGTTGTTTAAACATCGAAAGTCGAAACCACTACATCAAGAGAACGTCATGCCGAAGTTCGTATCACATGCTAAAGGACCTACGACTTAAATGATAAGTATAATACATAGAGAAAAAGCCATGATCGAAAAACTCAAAAATCAATATTGATTATTGTATACTTAACGTCATATTATGACATAAACATTATTGCATACAAATTCTAAAATAACTATACATTAATCCTTTAAGGATTAGGAGTTTGGATATATTAAATTAACGAAAATTACATTTTGAGGCATTTTATAAATGGATTTTTTTTTCTAAAGTCACATCAGTAAAATACTAGTTACCCCCCTTGTAAGCCTATTATAGATGAACATAGAGGGATATGGAAAAGGGCACTTAAGCAGTTAGAAATGTTATTAAACGCTTACGATTCAAATATACTCTATCTAAACGATTTCAGCCTTTTCAAATTTTTCTTGAGTTACAGATTTAAAGCAATCACGCCAGTTTAAAGATGATGTAAAAAAAATAGAAACTAAGATTATTAAAAATTAAAACAACAATTATAATTATATTATTATACAATGAGAGATTGTGAGGTAAAATTAAATGAATCTAAAACAAAAACTCCACAGGACAAAAAGCTATACAGATAAAAATGACACCGATTTATTTTTGTGCTAAAACAATTTTGTAAATAATAATTTATTTTAAAATTTATGGTCATTATTTAATACGATTTATAAAAATATAATAATTAATAAAACAAACAATTTAAAAAGTTTATATAATAACAATTAAAATGATTGTATTATGTTAACAATAGCTGTCAAATTTTTATTAATTTTGTCAGTTGTTTTAAACTATTATTATATATTTTATATAATTTTTCCTCGTGTTTTTATAAATTTATTTTGAATTTTATCGATTAGATATTGGGTTAATTTTGTTTCGTTAGAAGACAACTTTAATCTCATTTTATTTTTTTTAACTAGTATCTAAATAGAAGGGTATCTGATTGTTATTTACAAATTTCAAAAAATGATGGTTGTACCTTTTTGTTTGGTTATTGAGTCGATAGAAATTCTGTTTGTGGTGGATAATAGTGATCAAAAAAAGTTAAAAAATGGGACACATGCGATATTCTATATAACTTTTTTGATGTTTTTTTTTTATTCATAACTTTTCTATCGGTGATTTTTAAATTCGTGGTTTTTGTTAGTATCTTTTTCAATCAAATATGTAATAACATATTATGTGATCAGTAGGTGTATTAAACGCGCATTCATATAATCTAAAATATAATGCTTATGCTTGTGTTATTGATATATTTCGGATTTATATTCTCTTAAAATCTTCTAAATATGTTTTTATATAATTCTAAATAGGTATTAAATCCGCTTAATATTATTTTAAATTATCAGACATATGATGTTTTATGTCCTTGGGCGTACACTATAATATATTATGATCATTGACTCATTGATATGCATATGCGACGCACGTAAACAAAATTATCATTCCGTCAATATTGAACACTATTAATAATTATAGTCTAGTCAAATAATTATTCATAAAAACCCAATTGGTAATGGTTTTATGCACATGTAATAATTATAAAAATGATAAACTCTGCTGTAAACACAATTTTTGTACAAGGTAAGCGGCACAATTTTAAACTTATGCAATTATCTACTACTTTTTGCTTATTGAAAAGAAGTAAAATAAATGTTCTCGCCATTATTAAATATAAAAACATGTTCTGAAACAAATAATACTACTCTTCTGCTGGCGTTGTTGGTTTATAGTGTTTATACCTACTAGTCAATCAACCATTAAATTAAAGGTACGGCCTCACTGAACGCGATTTGCAATTTTACGATTTTATCAAAACTATAGAATAAATATAACATGGCCGCATTGTAACTTGTGAGCGTTATGCATTTTATGATAAATCGCTTTTAACGCAAATAAATCAACATAGTTCGTTTTCTTGCGATTAATAGTTCTTAGAAAGCCCCTCATATGGGTTGATCCAGAAAAATTAGCTGCAGCAGTTTTTTTAAAAGAACCAATTTGGAACCCTCACCTTGCTGGTCATAAAAATTGGACTATTATTATTTAACAGTGGTGGTCTGATTAAAGTAAAGAGATAACTATAGTTAGTAAGTAGTAAGTACTAAATACAATAATAATATTAGATACAATCGAATCAATCATCGACTCTTGATAATTCAAATTTGGCGAGACTTTTAAAAAATTTCGAATTATCGATATGACGTCAAAGAGCATTCCCCATAATATAGTAATGTATTCATCCACATTGACATGATTAGTTAAGAAATAAAATGCTTACGATTAAGATCTTACAATAATAATTCTTTAGTTATTGAAAATAATAAGCGAATTTCTACACGATAGTATTGTAAATTATTAACGAAAAGATTATAAAAAATACATATTTTGATGAATATGCTTCGAATCACCGAACATTGAAAGGATGAAACTTCGATTTGTCAGATGTTAGTGGCCATTTTTTCCAAAATTTAATTTCGAATTATTGAATGTACTTAAATGGATGATTTTTATTCGAATTACCGCGAGATTTTCACGAGAATATAAGCATTTACTTTGAATTATCGAGAATCGACTGTAATTAGGATAATTAGATAATATTATAATTTATAAGCAATATTGTTAAGTATTGGTACATTGGTTATAACTTATAATATATTATTCTAATATTTAATGATAATTGAACATAATATAAAATATAGATCCATATGCATTATGCATTGATTACAAATCATAATGATTCAAAATTAATTATTAATCAATATAAGGTATACTTAAAGTATGTATAAACTCGCTAGAATTTATAAATTATACTATAACCAAATAATTAATTGGTATACTAAAGTATTAATAACTACTAAAGAGTAAATATTAGATTCATAAGATATTATAGATGGGAAAATTACAATTTAATCAAATACACACGTCACACTTGTACATATTATATAATATATAGTAATATATTAAAATAAACTTACCAATTGTTACTTTATATACAAATGTATTTTTAACAATTAAGTCAAGTTTATACAAGCAGCCACTTATAGTGCACAAAATTGCAAAACATAAATAACCCAGCCCTTGCGTTTAAATGAAAATGATAATTATTCTTGTATGTTTTTGATTTTAAAATAGTACCTACCTAATACCTAATGGCTAATACTAATTGATTGAAATTTAAAATTGACGAACAACTACTAACTAGTTGTACTAGTTACAGTAGAGGTGGTCAGAAGTGACAAAATATTGTCACGATGACTTGGGTGACAGCGACTTTTGATGGTGTCTGATTATTTAAATTATGTAAATGTTAGTGATAGCATAGATTAAATATACTAAAAAATATATACTAGTATATTTAATCTGTGGTGATAGTGACCATGAATATATTATAAGAATAGTGACAAATAGTGATTACTAACTAGAGTAGATCGGGTGACAGAGTGATCAGAGCGGCGATCATTATATACTTTTTATTATAGTGTCACCGTGTGTGTGTGTGTGTGTGTGTGTGTGTGTGTGTGTGTGTGTGTGTG
>NW_020270469.1:3873988-3897075 GCF_002803265.2 Melanaphis sacchari | reverse complement strand
GTGTGTGTGTGTGTGTGTGTGTGTGTGTGTGTGTGTGTGTGTGTGTGTGTGTGTTGTCACCATGAAGGGCATGAAGGCACGAACTGTATCGCAGTGACAAGTAGTGACACACTCGTCGCGGTGACTAAGTAGCAGCGACGTGATTTTTTACACATCCTCGAGTTGCAGTTAAAGTAAATAAGTTAATAATGAAATAAAGTAAAAATACTATCCAAACATAATAAAACTCATTTACGCAAGCCATTTTAACAAAGTCATTTTAGCGATTAAAATTTAAAACCATTCACCACAAAGCAATAAAAACGTGGGACTGGCCCCACCAATATCGTGTAAATCGCTGGACAATATCGTTCGCGTAACCGCTCGCATTGCAAATCGCGTTTAGTGCGGCCGTACCTTAATAACAAATACTAAATAATCGGGACTGGAGATACGTCATTTTAACTTCATTATTGGTATATATTTTTTTTTATTAGGTTTGAAGTAGGTAGGGATATTAATATTGATTATATAAACCGTTTGTATAATCATTAATCACAAATGGTACTAGGTATATAGCATGTAACGAACCCGCGATTCTCAGAATTTGTATAAGATATATTTTACAATAAGTAGACATTTGAAGGCTTGTAAGTATTGTATCACAAAATATATAATTTTTAATAAGGAATGGAAACCGGCTTTGACAAATCTACATATTATATAATAGTAATATTCAACAATCACGGTCCTTCGCAGATCTCAGTTCTCACGAATTATGATTATTCGCGCCGGTCAACAACAACAACGAGACCGTGGTTAATGTATAATATCCTGAAGTATCAGAGTTGTTGAGTCTACAGCACCTTCACGCCTCACACTTTTGTACACTTTATAAAACTAACTTGTGTTAATTGAACAAACTATTTTTAATCACAATTGACTTGAACAATCATTTTGATTTCACGACTTGGAGAGACAAAAAATAAGCACACTACATGGTATATATTATTATGTCTATAGTATCTCGTGTCACGTTTAATTCCACTCTACCTATGCAATTGAATTTTCGAAATATTTTAACTAACTTAAATCTATTTATAAACATATTAGGTAGTTTTTTTTTAATAAAAATTGGTAAGAAAGTTAGTAAGGTCAAAGAATTTGAAAATGTAAGTATATAATTTTTTTTTTAAAGTTTTTTTGTTTATAGAAATTAAAAATGTTGAAATATAAATGCACAATTTATTTTTAAAAATGTTTCAAGTTCATATTTTTATATTAATTTTAATTTTAAAGTTATATACTACTAGCTTAATTACCAGGCTTCGCCTGTGGGTATTTTTATTTTTTTCATATACTTCATATTATTTAATAGTAGTATTAGTGTATGTGCAATGCATAATATTATTTTTATTAATAAATTTCTTGGAACAATTCATATCTACCGGTAGGTATGGGGTATGGGTTACAGGTAGTTGGAAAATGGAAACCTGCGGGCCGCCGTGTACCTGTGCCATGCAGCACAATACTCGTACATATTGGTGGTGAATAATTATAATTGTTAATTACTCCATTAAAACGCAACATTTTTTAAAATCATTTCTTATTGCTCAGTGAAAATATGAGAAGTATCTCTATTCAAAATTTCAGGTTCGTACGTTGTATACTTTTTGAGTTACAGCGATCAGTGAGTCAGCTAGTGGTATTTGGATTTTATATGTATAGATTTATTTTATTGTTTTTTAGAAAAATAATCAAATGTAACAAAGATGAAATACACATGAAAGTGTGAAACTTTAGAAGGAAGAAGTCATTCATTAATGATATTATCTATTTTTTTTAACTATAAAATTAGTTTTAATTAATAATTTAGTAGATCGCAATATCGTTTACGCTTTAAATATATGAGAGAATTCCCAAAAATCAGGCCGTGCACAATAGGGGAGTTCAAACTTATCCATTGTTTTTATTTACATCAAGCTTATCCCCCTAGTGCCGTCACTGATTATATGGTAATATAATATTATAATAATAAACTTGATATCTAATATAAATATGCCATATTTTTGTAAACAATAGTTTTAATAATTGTTCTCTGAATAATCAAATTCAATTGGTTTGAACAGTTTTAAAGAAGTAGCCACTTTATCGTCGAAAAAAATAATATTTACCTAATTTAAAATATTATAGATGTTAGTAGGTACCTAAAGTTAAATTCATCAAAAAAAAAAATATCCATTATCTATATGCTTGTTAGTACTTAATTTTTTTTAATTAGTTTTTATTTAGTTATTAAACATTTTTGTTATTAAGATAGGTAGGTATATGATAAGAATTTATAGTAGATAGATAGAATATAAATTTGCGTAGAAATGAAAATATGTTGTGCGAAGGACAAAGCCTCTGTTTTAATTGTTTTTTCATTTCATAATTGAATAACTTCACACCGCGCTTCCACCACTGTGGTATTTGTGTATTACCTATACGGCTATACCTACGTTTAATATATGTATTATAAGATCAGTGTTAAGAATTTTTTTAATTTTCACCAAATTAAAAAATATTGTTTAGACTTTAGTATATTTTAGTGATATTGTAATTTGTAATGCAATTTCACTTGTTACTAAACCACACGGTGAAGTACCTAGTTGAATATTTTAAATTTTTTGGTAAATTATGATAATGGGATTAACTACACAGTTTACAGACTTAAAGTGTAAACGGAATACAATTACAATAATAGCTATAATGCTATACAGGTAAACTTTTTTCGCGATTTATGCCATTTTATTGGTTTCAACATGGAACTATAACTACGTATATACATACATGAGTGGGATTTGATAATAAATTCTTATGGTAATTCTACCCAATTTTTATAGATAACACATAATCTATAAAACTTGGATTTTACCATGTGGTATTAAAGATATAATATTATCTACATGGTGAACCCGGTGATGTAAAATCTGTGATAACAAGAAGCCACTACAAGAGTGATAACAAAACTTAAAAATCTCTCAATAGTTAATATTGCATTAATATATTTTATTACTGTGGCAAATTGCGATATTCAAAACCTGGTTCGAATCCGGGCAACACAGTCTGGATAAGTAAGTATTATGTTTAATAATATCTAATTAATGTCTAATATATATTACTATTATTAATGTTTACAGGTAGCGTGATAAAATAAATAAATAATGTATTTTGGACTTAATTTTGGCAGACAAGCTATTTTAAAAAAGGCTAATGTGTGGATACGATGCATGTGCAATGTTGCAAAAAGCAATGATACCAAACAATTGGAATACATCAGAAACATTGGCATTTCAGCTCATATAGATTCTGGCAAAACTACTTTGACTGAAAGAATTTTGTATTATACAGGTAAAATAGCTAAAATGCATGAAGTTAAAGGTAAAGACAATGTAGGAGCAACTATGGATTCAATGGAATTGGAAAGGCAGAGAGGCATAACAATACAATCTGCAGCTACTTATACTATTTGGAAAAATTATAATATTAACATTATCGATACACCAGGTCATGTTGATTTTACAGTAGAAGTAGAAAGAGCACTGAGAGTTTTAGATGGTGCAGTTTTAGTACTATGTGCAGTCGGGGGCGTACAGAGTCAAACGTTAACAGTTAATAGACAAATGAAACGTTATAATGTTCCTTGTATAGCTTTTATTAACAAATTAGATAGACTTGGTGCTAATCCATACAAAGTTTTAGCTAATATGAGAAGTAAACTTGGACATAATGCTGCATTTTTACAGCTACCAATTGAACATGAAAGTAACATTAAAGGAATTGTCGACTTAATTCATATGAGATCAATTTATTTTAATGGCGAATTTGGGGACAACATAGAATATGGTGATATTCCAGAAGACATGAAAAAAGTAGCTGAAGAAAAACGCCAAGAATTAATTGAACACGTGTCTAACGTGGATGAAAAATTAGGAGAAATGTTTCTTGAAGAAAAAACTCCTACTGAACAAGAATTAATTGATGCAATTCGACGGTGCTGTATTAAAAGAACATTTACGCCTGTTCTCCTAGGAACAGCGTTGAAAAACAAGGGTGTTCAACCTCTGTTGGATGCTGTTTTATCATATCTTCCAAATCCTGGAGAAGTAGAAAATTTCGGGTTACGTACAACCGACGATAGTAATAACCCTGAAAAAGTATTATTAGATCCTAGAAGAGATGGAACTCATCCATTCATTGCTTTAGCATTTAAATTAGAAGCTGGAAGATTTGGTCAGCTGACGTATATGAGATGTTACCAAGGTAAATTATCCAAAGGCGATACCATATATAATTTTAGAACATCTAAAAAGGTACGGTTATCAAGATTGGTACGTTTACACTCAGATCAAATGGAAGAAGTTAATGAAGTATATGCTGGTGATATATTCGCACTGTTTGGTGTAGATTGTGCTAGTGGTGATACTTTTATTGTTGATAAAAAACTCAATATTTCATTGGAATCCATTTTTGTACCAGATCCAGTTGTGTCCATGGCTATTTCACCAGTCAACACAAAAGATAGAGATAATTTCAGTAAAGCTATAGCTCGATTTACTAAAGAAGATCCAACTTTTAAGTTTCAGTATGATGCAGACAACAAAGAAACTATTGTTTCTGGTATGGGTGAATTGCATTTGGAAATTTATGGTCAAAGAATGCAAAAAGAATACAATTGTCCAGTAAAATTAGGTAAACCAAAAGTTGCATTCAGAGAGACTTTAGTTTCTCCTTTTGAATTTGATTATTTCCACAAAAAGCAGCATGGTGGTCAAGGGCAATATGCCAGAGTTATAGGTATTTTAGAGCCATTACCACCAAATGAAAACACAAATTTAGATTTTATTGATGAAACGTCTGGGCCCAATGTACCTAAGCAGTTTATTCCTGGAATAATTAAAGGTTTTAAAATGATGGCTGAAAAAGGTTTATATTCTGGTCATAGAATATCAGGAGTACGTATGAGGTTATTAGATGGAGCTCATCATATAGTGGATTCCAGTGAATTTGCATTCATACTAGCTACACAAGGCGCTATCAAACAAGCATATGAAGAAGCAGCTTGGCAAGTGTTAGAACCAATCATGGAAGTTGAAGCAGTTGTACCTATAGAATTTCAAGGATCTGTAATGGGTCAATTTAATAAACGTAATGGCATTATTAGTGGAAGTGAAGGAACCTCTGATTGGGTAACAATTTATGCAGAAGTACCATTGAACTGCATGTTTGGATTTGCAGGAGAATTAAGATCATTAACTCAAGGTAAAGGAGAATTCAGCATGGAATATGTAAGATACTCGCCAACAACACCTGAAACTCAAGAAAAAATAGTTATGAATTATTTAGAAAGTACAGGCCAACTACAAGCTTTCCTTAATTCAAAAAAAAATACTAAGTCATAAGGAAAAAATATCATTAATTAGCTACATTGACTGAATTGTTGTTTTTTCTAGTAAAATATCTTATAAACATTTGTAATAAAACTGTTTCAATTTTTAATTTGTTTATAAATTATTATTTTATTTATATGCATTAGAAATTAAAATATATGTATAATTTTGTAAAAAATAATTATATAACAATACAAATACATAACTTTTACATATTTTAATTTTAAAATTATAATATATTAGAATCTTAAGTTATAAACTTTATGAAGTGCATAAGGAATTAAATTGATTATATCAAAATATATACTAATGGTACCAAAAACATAATCTTCAGGATGTAATTTCCACATCAATTTCTGGAACAACAAACATTAAATATATTAATTTAACTTCATTATTATTTTATAATAAAAAGGTTTTCACTATATATTTTTACCTGAGCATCATGCACGAGGAACATTGAAAATAATAATGAACTAATACTTGACAATACGAGTTCATATGTAGTACTGCCCAGTATTATTTGTATTAACACACCAGACGAAAATATAGTTATAATTAGCAAAACACTAAAAATATAAAACCAAATTATAAAGTAAATACATGCTAAGGGCTTTGATGTAATGTTAAATTATCATTACAATAATATTTGCTATCAACTTAAAACACTCACCAATATTCAGTCAAAGATAATCCCACTCTCTTTGTCTTACTTAAATATAATATTGTTGCTATTATTGAAACTAAGGTGAGTAATAATGTTTGTAGCAGTATAAATAAATCAAATGATGTGACTACAATTCCTACAGTACAAGCTTCTATAACAGTCTACATTTAAAGTTTTACAGTTATTAATAGAATTCTAAAATGATAGTGTATGTTTTACAATTTAACTTAATCTCTATCATACTCAATAATATTTCAATTTTAAAGGTTAGGTCTAGAAAACTTATTTTATTATTTGTATACTTACAAAAATTATTAAAATTATAAGATTAGCAGGATAATGCTTGCGTTTCATATGTAAAAATATAAGTACAGCCACATTAAAAATTAATGTAATAGATAACATATATTCACTGAAACATAAAAATTTTAAATTACTAATTGGGGATTGACAAAAAAAACATTAAGGAATTTAATTAAATTTTTATATTTTTTTTCTTACAAGTTGTAAATAAAAAATCGTATTTTTGGTGTAAATAAACAGAAAAATCCCATTAAGTTGAATGCAAACAATTGAAGTATTAGAAGTGTATACACTTTTCTTAAAAATACTAAAACAAAAATAACAATATGAATATAATTTTATTAAAATACATTTAGAATGTAGGTAGATATTGAAATACCTTGGCATACTTTTACGTGTTGCTTTTCTGTATTTTCTATACTTAATAAATGATATGAAGTATTTATCTTGTCATCATTATTGTTTGTACCTACAAAAAAAAAATAATGAAAACATTTGTTGTTTAATGTACTGAATTTGATAGGATAGTTAATTATAAAATATTTTTACTGTTATTAAGTATTGATTCAATAAATATTTGGACTATCTATCGAGGATACAATTAATTGACTTAAGTTAAAGATGGTAATTATTCTAATTAATTAATTGTGTTAGATATTTCCTTCATTATACAAAATCAAGTTAATAGTCTTATTCCATCTAAATTCATTATATATTAATAATAATAACTACCAATCAATGATTTTAAATTAATTAAATTAAATCAAGAAATTAAACAGTATACTATAGTAAATTAAAAAATAAAATGTATACCAAGAGTCACCAATTAATATTTTTGAAGGGCTACATTAGGAATCTGAAAATTTTTTGCAGGTCATCAAAATTTTAAGTACATATTTTTAACACATAATAAGTATTATTTTAAAATTGGATGTAATGAGAACATATTCTATTATTAAATATATGTTATTTATTCTTTGTCTACGGGCCGGATAAAATTTATTTGGAGGCCGTATGCGGCCTGCGGGCCTCCATTTGGTGACCACTGATGCATACTATTATATGCTATACATTTTACTAATGCTGATGTTATTTTTCTAAAAACAAACTGTAGAAATATGATCTTGTCTTATTTAATCAAAATATATACTGAAATGATTTATTTTTAATAACTATAAGGCAACATGTTATAGATAACATAACATTAAACTTTATTTTTCTATACTTCTTTCCTAGGATTTACCATAAATCTTGAAAATTAGCTTTCTAAGCAAGTTATTGCCAATAAATAATATAAAAATAATAAATATCATAGGTACATATTGTTTAGTGGTGGGCCAAAAGGTTCAATCTCAATTTTTATACAGTCGCGTCAACTTTTTAAAAAGGTGGTAATAGTGGCACTGAAGTATATGCTAAGATTCAGCCAAATTGTATTAATATTAAAACTTAGTTTTAATTAAATAATGTGTACTAAAGTATATTGTGGGATGATTTAAAAAAAAAATGTAATACTAAATTGCTTTGTTTAAAATTTAAGTTTATTTCATTAGTGATATTGTTTATGTTTTGAACTTATATAATCTGTCAACCTCATAAAATTAGTTGATTTTTACAGTGTTTTAAAAAATGTATGTATTCTAGTAATGAAAAAAGATATAGGTATTAAACATCAATATTATTTTGTTTTTTTTTTTTTTTTTTATATTAAAATTAGATATTTATAATATAACATGAAAATAATAAAGTAATACTATAAAATAATCTATATTAGTTGGTGGTAACTAACTAATACAACTGAAATGTAAAAAACAGTAGTTATCTTGAGGGAGTACTATACTTTTACTCATTGTTAAATACAATGATTTTTTAGGTATATTTAACTCAACTAAGAAACTATGTATTATGTTAACAAGTATGACAACAACAGCTGGTCATTACTCAGATAAACTATCAATTACAGTTGAAATTAGATAAATTAATAATTATGTTTAAGTATTTTAATATTTTGTTAAGAAGACACCATACCCATTAATGTTGTCTTTGTCTTTTGAACATACAACAAGGAAAATTTGTATTTAATAGATTACATTTTGTGTAATTAACTTTAATCATAGAGGGAGTTAAATTATTAACAAATTTAAAGGTAAGAATATTATCTATGTTTTATCATGGGATTTTTTAAAGTTATGAGTATGCAGAATATTACAAGTTAAAAATTAAAATAAAAAAAACCTATGTAAAAACTGTTTGATAATTGTTCAATTTACACTATTATTAAAGGTTAATATACAAAATTGGAATTGTTGAAAATAAATGTTCTATGTTGTAAGTTTATAAGACAGAGACATATCATCTTAATTATAAGGTGTAAATTAGTTATCAATTATAATTACCGAAATAATTTACATCATCCATCATCATAGTTGATTAATAATTTATTGACTATATGCACACAAGCAATGTATTGAAAAAAATTGAATACTGACTAGGAAATTCATTTGTCAAACATTGATCTTGAAAATGAAATAAAAAAAAAGAAAAAAGTTATAATTTAGTATACGTATTAAAATGTCAGATTAGATATTTACAACTACTTTATCTTTAGCAATAGGTAATAAGATAATATCATAAAAAATTGGTTGTTAACAAAATTGAAAAAAATAAGTTTTGTTCATGACTATCTTGTAGATTTTTACTTAAATATGTTAATATCTAAAAATTAAATTTAACTTAGAATATATTGCAAAACCTATGAAATTTATAAAGTAATTGTTTTCAAAGTGTTATAATATTAAATAACAATATAAAAATTAAAACATCTCAGTGTTCATGATTATAAGCCAGCTATTACCTATCAATGTATTTCAAATGAGGATCGCGATGTCCAAAATAGATGTTCAAAGATAGTTATTGATGCATATGATGTTGTATTATGTAATTTTAGCAAAAATTATGGTAAATTTTTAATATTATAAGAAATTAATATAATAATTCAAAAATTATGGAATAGATTAATATTTAAAAAATGTATGAGTACATAGCTTTTGTAATGGCCAAATTTATAGAAACTATTTATGAATATTTGATAGTATTAATTACCACTTACCAGACAAAGCTAATGTATACTATATTAGTTCAAGTTAAACAGTAAAAAAAACTTGTATAACACTATAACTAGAAAACCATGGATAGTTTATGCTAAACAAATAAAACTGAAACGTTTAGATCATGTATGATGAATGAGATGAACGATGAATAATGATTTATAATATTAACTAATAACTAATAAGTGTTAAATAGATAATCACAAAACTAAGTAGTAAGTACTATAAAAAGTACTAAGCAGTAAAGTACCTGTGTTATTATTTAATATTTAATAATATTTTATTTATGTAGAAAACACAGCTATAGTAGATAACATAAAATAGATTAAACGATAATACTATCTTTGATAAAATTGTTCTCCTAAATCCATAGACCTATTAACTAATGGACTGCGCTTACCACACCCATAGACCATAGACTTATTAACTAATGGACTGTGCCTACCACACCTCCCTGTCAATCACTTCTGTGGACGGAATGGATTGAGAGAGAAAGAAAATAGTTTGGGCCATTTCATGAAGGACCATTATGTTTTTTTATCATATGATTAAACAAAACGCTCATTAAGCTAGCTTGGAGATGTATGATCAAATTTTAACGTAGTATTTCAGGCGGTTGTGTATACAATTTTAATAACATAATCACAACATATATTGGAAAGAAATAACTTTTAGTTTAATCACAGTTTAATTAAATAGCACATTGTAACGGCCCAAACGCTCTTTTTTCTCTCTCAATCTATTTCGTCCCCACGTTTCTCTCTCTAAGCGCAGTCTATAAGGTTATAAGTCTATGCCTAAATCACTGAGATAGATAACAATAATATACTATGTTGTTATCAAAGTCAACGGATAATGTATTAATGTAATTTCAAGATTATTCTTAAACCTTAAACTATGATGTAGTATTTTATTTTATTTTTTTGTATTGTTATTACAATTATTTAAGTATTATAATGAAATAATATGGCGATTAATATGACGTATATAAATGCCGAAAATTACTTCAGATTTTTTACCTTTATGAGTTAAAACGTAAAAGACACAACACTTTACTAAAATACGTACAACATCGCAATGAAACAATTGTTTTATACTGTGTATTATAAAACATTTAATTGGGTTATCAACGTAAATCGAGTCGTGTAGTTAAGCTTTTTCGTGCTCTACATATCGGTACACGTGTTAAAGTGAATCTTTTATTGATAAATATGTCTAGCGCGCCGAATTTTCACGTTAGAAATACGATCATTTAAGCGAATCCGTACTACACAGGTACAAGAAATTCGACATATTTTACAAACGACGGTTTGTGAAACATCAAACAACGACGCGTCTCCTCTCCCATAATTTAGTAGTCACGTTGCGGGGTATCATTTAGTAGATAATTATGGGAGTGATTACGGCTTATCGTGAAGGCGGCGATATGGTGCACATCGCCATCTCTGGAGCGCTGTATATGTTTCACGTCTTATATACTGTTGCGCCATCTTAAAAACTGTCTATTGCTTGACTGCTGGCGTGATCCACTTGTTGTCGCCAATTGATCTGCTAGGAGCGCTACGCGTGACGTATCTCGGTATCCACAATAATATCTGTAGCTGTGTCGTGTTGATACTCGTAAATCGTAGGTACTAATGCTAAAACTGAGTACTGAGTAGGTATAATATAAAATATCGTAAAATGTATTAAGAATTAAGTTTTTTTTAGTTTTTAAATTCATTGATTTTGTTTGATTCTTATTGACCGGTATTAATATAATAACATAATAATATAAATAAATAATTATATTCATAATGTTATAACTTATAAATAATAATATTATTACAATACTTGTAGGTATATCATGTAGATCAGCGGTTCTTAATCTGTGGTCCGCGGCAGTCTCAACACATATTATAACGTCAATACATTATACATGACATACGTTGATACGTAATACGAGTGCATTATTACAATAATGTTGGATTCTTATTTATTTATTTTTTTTTTTTTTTGTATGTAATATAGGTATCTTATTATTTAAGGGATAGACCTATCTTATCTTATTAATATTACTTTTTTATGAAAAATTAGCAGTAATGAAAATAATTATAAATGCGTATGTTTTGTTATGTCTACTTATGTGATTTTTAATATAAAATAATTAATAAAATTTTGGTTATAATAATATGAGATGTTTTGTAAAAAAAAAGGTAGATATTATTCGAAAAAAAATGGTAAGGGGGTCTGTGATTTCTAAAAATCTTTGATCAGGGATCCGTGATCTACAAAAGGTTAAGAACTGCAGCTGATATAGATAGTAAATTATAATATCAATACAATCAAGCATCAATTGAATTAAAACATAAATATATTTATATTTTGTGTATAATATATTATGTAAGTTGATAGGTTTCAAAGTTATTTTTTTTTTCTGATTATTTAGTTGACGATTTTATAACTAAATATTGTCATATTTATTTTTATTTGTACAATCTGTATAAAAAATATTTACAATAAGTACAATGGAGATAATGATAGTATATATTGGTAATTGGACATGGTTGACTTGTTGAAGAGACTATTCATTAATAGCACTTCATGGCTATAAAATAAAAATTTTTTCGCGAAAAAAAAAAATTATTCGTAAACAATTTTCACCAACATTATAAGTGAATAAATCAGAAAATAAAATCCAACATATTACACTTTAAATTCACATACATTTTAACTAAAATAAAATAGAATTTTTCTTAAAACCAAAATAATTCTTTAAAATTTAAAAACTTCACAAAAACATTGTAATAGTATACCAGCTAGAACATATTGGAATTAAATATTTTAATTGAAACAATATCACCATTTGACATTTACATAATAGGAAATTATTAATTATTTTCAAAAACCAAAATATTTATATTTTTATTTTAAGTTAAAAGAAAATTGATTTCAGCATAATATTTATTTAGAAATAATTTGTAAAAATACATAATAATATATAATAAATACCTATACACAAAATACAATTTTTATGTTAAAGTGAATATCGATGTCTTTTTATGTACATATTTTTTAAAATTTTTTCTTAATTTGGTTAAAATTCTAACTTAAAATACTTTAAAAAAAATATTATAACTAGATTTTCAAAATCTTTTTGTTAATCTGTAAAAAGGCTTATGAGGAGCTTTCTATTAAATTTTCAAGTATTTTTACCCAACAAATAATTTTTAATCGACAGTCAAAAATTGAAAATTTCTCTTGCATATAAATTGTTTAAAAAGAGTCAAACTACTTTTAAAATTTTATCACTTATATCATTAATAAAATATGATAGTGGCTTCAGGCTTGGCGTGATGCGTTGGCTGCTTATCAGTTGTGGAATGCGACTGGGAGTAAGTAACGGCCACATCTACTAGCTTCCGGATGGGACCACTTGGGTTTATAGTGGTTAAAAACCTTGCTACACATACACGAGTTTGTTATCTACCGTACCAACTTTACTCCTACCATAGTTCATAACCCTACAACAGCTAATGGCCTTAGTCGCCGGGCTTAAGTTCAATAAAAAAAATAAAAAAATATGATAATATAAGCGTTTGGTGAAAATTTCAAGTATCTGGGGTTATTTATTTTTAGTTATATTAAAAATAAAATTAATTCTGTCAAAAATTGAATTCGCGTTAAATTTTTTGTTTTTCCTGATTATAAAACAAAGTCCTAGGAACTGTTAAATTTGAATTCCTTAAATTATAAACTATAGATACAGTTTTCTATCAAAAAGTACTCTAAAAATTTAAAATCAAAGCATTTTATCAACAACGAATTATATATGTACTATTTATTGTAAACACAGACATAAAAATAACATACATTATTGTAAGGTAAATATATTCATCATTGCACACATAATTTAAAAAAATCAAATTTGTATATTTTATCAGACATTAGTTTAAATTACGTACAAATTCAATTAAAATTGTAATCAATATTATATTTATCTAAATATATATTTCTTATTACATAAATACTGTTTAAATTTTCTGTCGAAGAATTTTAGGTCCTAGATAGTTTGTTTTTGTTTGTGGCTAAATGAAAATTTGATTGACATCTTATAAATTTTTATGTATATATAGGTACTAATAAAATGTATACTAAGGTATAGTTTTTCTGTGGTACTACTAAATTAAAAAAAAAAAAGATACTTAAACGAACTATACATAAATTGTACATAACACATTTTTATATAATATTAAAAAAAAAGACATATTATGTGATGTTGACAATTTATTGAATGCTGTTTCATAATATGTAATAAAATATAGACAATAATAGAGTAATACTGTAAGATTGATAATGATTAATGACTTATATTCAATTAGAGGTATATGAAACAACTACAATACTTAGCTAACTTTATAGTATGCATAAACTGTGAATCAAAGATAAAATATAAAACATATTATATTTGTTTCTAAAATTATTGGAAAAACAGGTTTGGAAGCTGAAATAAAATTATTCCTATTTATAAGTTAAAAATTTTAAAATAATTAACTTTCTTTAAAATAATAATTTTCATTGAATTGTTTATACAAGTAAATAGCACCACTGAAATTATTTAAATTAATTTTTTTTTCACAATATAACTAGTAATACAGTACAGAATATTATTGAAATTTGCTTGACTGCTGTTTTGAATTGAAAAATTAGGATAATTATTTAAACCAAAACGTTGTTGACTGCGTCCAAAAAGTAATATGAAGTAGTATTAAGAAAATGTATATGTGAAAAAATAATTTAAATTTAAATGTTGTAAAAATAATTGTTTGGATAACGAAACAACTGACTGAACTGCGATAGAAAAATTTGTAAACAATTTTATACTAAAAAAAATATAAGAATAATTAAAACAATAATCACCACAAGGGAAGTTATTAAGCGTACTATTGTTAGGTCTACATTAGTAGAACCACAAATATCCAACATACTCGAAATACAATGTAAATAATAAAACATATGCACAACTGATGCAACCAATATAATCTGAAAAAAAATAATAAGATACATGTAATAACAATATAATCGAATATTCGGAGACAAAAAAATTATATACTTTCGATGCCTTGATAATGCTTCTGTTATGTTATTTAAGTCTTCGTGTAGAAGATGCTTCCTAATCCCGTAAACTAAATTTTGTAGATAGAGCTTCCAATCAAATTCTTCGAAACTGAACCAAAATGTCTTGTGATCCTCTTGACTTAGTAATGTCCATAATTCTCGGGTATTACTATTATCAAATTTCCATTCTCTCGTTGTAAACACTTCAACCGTATCCGTCATTTTTTCACTTTTTGCATATAATTTCAACATTCTAATAGTATAAATAAAATAAATAAATTCATAAATATAAATCTATAAAAGTATTAAGATTTTTGGTAATTGATGATAGTAAATGATCTGAATCAATTAGTACTGTAATATGTCGGATCTATACAAAATTTTCAGAACTAGAATTTAAAAATAGTGATCAACTAAAAATAACTATATTATTGTAAAAATTGAATAAAAAAAAAACACACATCATTATTATCGGAAATACTAATCTTTAACAATAATATTTTTAGACACATTTCTTACTTTGGATTTTTGCCACAAATAGATAATGACAAATCTACAAATGCAGCAGGTATTCGGTGTAAAAATAATCTCGTAATATTAATGATCCAACGATTTGGAGAAAATATACAACATATGTACCACATTGATTGTAACGGAGGCACTTGATAATAAGTTTCATAAACATAAACTATGAACGTTCGCCAATGTAATGTGCTGTCAAAACTAGACACGTAATTATAAATTTTTGGTTTCATGTTTTTTTCTTTACCATTTTGGTATCTATAAAAATAGAATAATATAAAATATGTCAATTACGCTGTAAACTTATGTGTAAAATATAATTTGCAATTATTGTACCTATTTACTGTATCCCACATTACACTAATTAATGCATTGACAGCGTAATCAACTGGGACGATATCTACTTTTTTATTCACGGACATTGGTATTAATCTTAAAAATCCAACTATGAGTGAAGTAATTATAGCAGCTAATCCTTGCATATTATCCAACCACCCTGGTTCAGGTTCATATCGTGTGCAACCTACTATACCATAGTTTAATATCTTTGATTACACATTTCAAACAAAATAAGTAAATTATTAACAATTAAAATGAATTATTGGTTAGTTAAATACATAATTAACAATTAAAATAAAACATACATTTTCTATAGTTCTAGTATTTTCAAACTGTATTCATACAATTCTTACCAATTGAAGGACGAAATATAGAAATTGGTAATTGGTTTTCGTTGTGTGATATCATATTTTCGGTAAGTGCCTTAGTGAAAGTGTATGTATTAGGCCAATCTACCAAAATGCTATTTATTACAGAATATGTAAATTAAAAACTAAGAAATTAAAAATAGTAACAAACTAAATATACAATGATTTACTTATCGATTTTTCCATTTCCTTTAATTAATTGTTTTAATTCTTTAGTTGTTATTGGAGCGTGATAGAATTCTTCTTTAATTTCACTTCTAGGACAGTGTGAATAAGCTGTTGATACATAAACAAAACCCTGCCATAACAAATTAAAATTGTATTCCAATATATTATTATTAATAATAACAATGTAGACCAATGGATACAGTTTTACTGTATTTGTTAGAGTAATTGGTGTGTTAAATTTTAATTTAGTATTAAGATATAATTGTGCACAACAAACTTTTCCAAGTGAAAATGAACAGTCAGTCGTATACTGTATAAGTAAATATTTTATGATATAACCTTTACAATTGTCATGTTATCTTGATTTTCTATTTAAAAAAAAATTATGATAGTTTATTTGTAAACTTCTATCTTATATCTCTATTTGAAATAATGTTTGTGGCGTTCAAAATTAAATCCATCGAGATGTTTTAATTTTTCTTTCTTTTCAATTAAAATCATTGACATAAGTTTACTTTTCATTTAAAGTTATAAAATATTAAATAAATAAATAAATGTAATAAATTAACAATAATTAATTTAATTTGATATTAATAGTAAATATGACACAAACCGAAAACCCGATCACACTTAAATAATATCGTTTATGTTTGAAAAATGAATTATCTATAATAATCAGATAATAGTTACATCACACTATTATATACGAGGTCAGCTTATATTATTTTATAATGTTTTGCCTTTAATTCATATTTACTTAAAGCTTCCGGTGTACACTGCTAAATGCATATAATAATTAAATGTATAAAACTTTATTACGGTTTTGTTCAACAATGTCATAATGACTGTATCAAGCTAAAAATTACGGATTAATAACTAAATATTGTTATACAATAGTTTAATAGATACACATCATGCATGACACTACATGAGTTTTCATACTAATAGATTTGGAAACCATTAGAAACCACTACAAAATGTTAATTGAAAAAGTAAAAATAATTGCATTCGAAGAGCAATTTGTTCGAAAGGGTTAGTTTACCTGATTCAGGACGCAATTCATGCACACAGTTTTTCCATGCGTTTTTTTAATAATTACACTATTATCAATTACAATATTTATTAGTTTGAATTGAATATTTCCTAAATTAACTAGAATATTTTACTATATTAGTCTATTTATGAATGCACATCGATTTCATTAAATAAATATGATTAACACATAGTTAATATTGAAATATTTAATAATAATTATAGTTTATAATCTATTTATATTTTCTATTACCTTAAGGTTATTCATGTTCGTTGCTAGTGCTAATACATTTTCTGTTCCTTGAATGTTTATTGTTGTTGCCACCTGAAGAGTTTCATTAAATTTGATTGTAGCAGCACAATGGAAAACAAAATTCACATTTTTTATCAACCAATCACGATCGTTTGTTGATATTCCTAATGAGCGTTCTTCTATATTTCCATCAATTATTTTGATCTTCGTCACAAAGTCGGGTTTTTCAGTTCTAAGGCGGTCAAATATCTTAAAAGATATAAAATAATTAATGATAAAATACTATCTTGTTATAATAGACATTTTAAAAATAATATTGTTAAAAAATATGGTGATCAAAATTAAATTATATTATATTGTCAAATTATATAAATTTTTATAAAATTACATTTAAGGATTATTAGAGAACGAGAAATAAATACAATTATAGCGTATTTAATTGGAAATAATTTTGAACGAAATAAATTGGGCTTATTTTTAGTAGTCGGAACGTACACACCTATAATAATATAGTAGTTAATAATTTTAATTATTGATTATTATTATCAGTCAGAAAAAGATAACGTTTATTGATTTTATTATTCCAAAAAAATATTATTAAGCTATTAAGGACAATAAAATACTCACAGGGTTTTTAAAAATATTCGTAGCTCTTTGACTGGCGGATAATCCATTTTTACCTCTAATGAGAATCGCAATGTTCTTCACGTCACATGACCTTAGCAATTTTTCTGTGAGTGTTTTCCCTAAAAACCCTGTACAACCGGTAATGAGGATTGTCCCGTTTTTAAAAGTTTCAGCTATACTCATTTCAATTTTTTTTCTAGTTTAATTAAACACAACAACAATTAAATTATTACACTACAATTATGTCTCAGAATGTACATTATGTGGATCGAAGATTTCTGAACCTTTTACTACGTGTAATAATTTTTCTTCTATATATATCCGTTAAAAATGGCGATTGCATCGTTGATTTTATCGAGTCTTCACCAAAAATCGTGACGTATCTTCACGTTTAATCGAAGGACAACATATTTCTTAAACGTATGTTGCACATTTTATAAATATATAAATTAATTGGTATTCATTTTTATAGTAATTAATTTTATTATTAGTAATAAGATTATTAATTATAAATAATCATATGTAAAATAGCATACATAAAAAAATATGCAGTTCACTCAAAAAAAAAAAAAAAAAACGAGACAGCTATAAAATTCGTTCAATTTTCTAATATAATTTAATTAAACATTTATAATTGAAATAGCAATATGTATTTTAGTTGAAATAAAAAATCACTAATTTAAATATTTTGCTAACTTCAATGTGTACCTAAATAAAAAATAGTAATACAGTGAAACGTGGTCAATTTCAATGTTATTAACTTTAAATTGTTAATATCTCAACTTTTTCCCTGGTCCCTAAACATTTTTATTAAAAAAATATAAAAAAATCTTGTTTAACTTGAATATTTTCGTGAATAACTAGATGTTTTAATTTTATTTTTTAAATTAGAAAATGACGATATTTCCTTATATGTATACACATTTGCTTTATATACTAAACGTCTATTCCCATGATTGCATAAGTACAAATACAATATAATTTATAATAAATTGAGGTTAGTAACTAAAAACAAGCCAAAGGTCAGTGATAAACTTTTTGAAGCTTTAAATAAATTTGTAAGATTCACTGCAAAATATGTTGCGACCAACAACAAAACTTTCCAAACAAAAATAAATACTTCTTTTAAACATTTTTTAAATTATACTCCATACATACATTTATGATACATTTTAATAAATACAAAGTAAATATTGCACTGTTTTACATAAAATATGTATTTTGAAATTTTATTTTTGGATTTTTGATTATTTGAATACTTGAACGACTTGAATTTTTTTGACAGTCCCTTCAATTTCGCGTGAACCAAGTTTGACTCTATATGTAAAATTTTCGATTTTTTATGAAAAATAATTTTGAGTTGCAAAAAAATCATTAAAATTGTTATAGTTTGTTTTAATATTGAATTATGTTAAAATTTAAACTTCAAATGTTTATAAAAATATTCAAATTTATACTTTTTCTAGAGATTTTGTTTAAAAATGAATTGTTTATAAAGAACCTTGTTTTCAATTTTAATGTTAAAACTTATATTTATCAATTATCCGTGTTCATTGATTATAATGTTTATTGGAATTTGGTAGATTGTAAAATTCGTTTTTACGTAGTGGAGTTTTTATTGAAAAAGTTATTTTATAGTTATAAGGACGAAGGTCAATACGTAATATTTTGAATATTTCTCTTTTATTATCTTTGTTAAATTTAATAAATGTTTATGTATGATATTTTCTATTCATTTAATTTATGACAAAAATTGATTTGGTGTAATTATAAAGATATTTATTATCTATATTATATAATATTCAATGTCGTATACATACATCATTAGTTATTATTTTTATTTTTTAGAAACAAACAACTCTGACTGATGTACTTTAGGAGCAGACTATTCTTATCTAGGTAATTCATCATTTATTTTTATACTAGATTGGTAATTGACTAATAATATAGAATATAATTATGCTTAATGTATAATTAATTAATTGTTATATAGTTTCACTATCTATAGATTCCACTATTTAGAGTATGTTAAATAATATGAAATTGATGTAATTTAGACGTCTGCTTTTGATGTTAATATATCTTCAGACATATAATTTGAAGTTCCAAATATAGTGATGTATGTATTATATTATACATATAATATATAGTCAAACACGTTTAAATGATTTAAATTTTAATAAACCTACTTGAAAATTTACATAATTAACTGATTTTTTTAAAGTAAATTTAGTTAATAATTATTTGTAAAAAAACATATTATATCCATATAATATTCATAAAACATATTTATAAAAAAGGTTGGTTCACAAAAAAACTACTACTATTAAAAAAAGTCGAATATTAAATATTAGATCATTTACGATACCATTATCGAATTTAAATTAATATACATATAATAATTATTAATTAATATAGGAATTAATTAATTATTATGAACATAAAAATATAGATAAAGAACCATTACGTACGTTTAGTATACAATGTGAAAAACAATTCAATATTAGTAATACATTATCTTAAGAAACTTATATAAATGTCTAGGATTTAAAAAAATTGAATGTGTTAAGTTACGAGCCTACTTCTTGTAAGAATATTTTAGGTCCATGTCGCTGGCACCCCCCATTTTGAATTTTGGATTCAAACCCAGGGCGATCGTTTGTGCTTCGTTAGTGAACGTTAGTGCTTTAAATTCCGTCGTTAGTGCTTTATCCCTTCCAGAGTTATTCACATTTCATACAGGGGGTGCCGGAAACATGCCAGCACCCCTCCACCCATTTCGAATTTCGACTACAAACAAACTTTAATCGTTTGTGCTTTAAGCCCCGTCGTTAGTGCTTTTTCCTTTTCAAAGTTAATCGCATTTCCTACAGGGGGTGCTGAGTATGTATTAATTTGAGTCCAGCCCTCAAATTTTTGTCTAAAAATCTTCAATATAATGAGGCAAAGATGATCCTTAGGTACATTCCAGTTAAATCTCGTTGTTTTGGGGTTTAATAACTTTTGTCTAAGTTTAAAATTTTTACAATTATTACGTAAATAAAGAAAATGTATTTTTTTATAAATATATCTAAAAAAATAAAATAAAATTTTTATGAAATTTGAAATACTTATTTTATAGAAATCTGTGTTTTAGATTTCTATAAACGTATCGTATAAATATAACTTTTCATGTATTAGAAATAATGTAAATAATAGTTTTATTAATAAATTATTATTTATTATCTATCTATAGTATTAAATAATATGTTTTAAATTATTTGGAGTAATATTGGGAAAACATAATTATTATTATATCTATGTTATATATTAAAATGATTTGTTTAAATTAAGCATAGTATTTCAATGCATGTAAAATATGTACGCAATTTCATTGAATATATAAAAATCTCGACACTTCTATACCAATTAATCAGTCAGCAGTAAAACTATTAGTATTAGTTATAGTTTTAAGTCTATCTTCAGAATTATTTGTAGAAGAAGACGTTTAAATCCATTTAATCGCTGGAAAAGAATGTGAACTTCTGATGAGTTAGTAATAATAGTGGTTAATAGAGTCTGGTTCAATTAATATTGATGGTACTCCTATGCGTACTGTAGTAGTTGACCGGTCAATGGTTAAAATAAGCTAAATACTGATTATGATACTATATTTAGAACCTACAAATAAACTTTAATTTTAATCACATATTTATTCTAAGATATAACTTTTATAAGCAACTTTTATTGAGTATACTCGTAAATCCAAAAATTATTATTTATTGAAATTCGTAATTGGGATTGTGATGTATAGTTTGTCAAAGACAAAATACAAATATACCTATACCTGAAAATACTTATTTTTAGCTGGTCAAAAGGAGCTACAGGTATGGATGTAGATTCAGTTGAAGTGTTTTAAGCAAAGTGGAATTATGAATTGAAATAAAATAAACTATTTGTATACTTCTACAAAATAGGTAACATAGTATACAATATTATATATCACGAAACAATATACCTATAAATATTATGTAGATACTTGCTAAAAGTAATATTTTTACTTTCACTAAATACGTATGATATGTAGTCTACTATTCGTACTACTTAGATAATTATAAACCGCAATACCTATAAATTCACAAAATTACATTAATAGATGGTTATTCCTTCATGTCTATAAGCCACTTTATGTAATTGTACTCATTTATTCTTATTGTAACTGTATAGTTATTTACATGAAAAATAAAATTTGGTTTACTATTTAGGTTTGATTTTTAAATTAATTATTTATTTTATATTGGTATCATACAAAATAATTTAATATTATTACTATTATTAGTGTTATTAATATAAGAATAAATATTATCATGAGCTGTTTATTTAATTGCGGACATTTTTATCAAGTTATGAATTACAGATCTATTACTTAAATAACGTTTGTTCAATATTCATCATACAATTATACATCATTCAATTATTAACAATAAATAATGAGGGTAACTAATTAACTAGGTAATAATATTTATATTTAAGTAAAATATGTAGATATAATTTAAAAACAAATAACACAATAGGTATAGTATGTATTAATGACAGTGTATTGTATATATTTATTTTTATTTGTTTATAATATATTCAATTTTTATTAGTTTGTTTACTTAAAAGTTTTAGGATATATAATTTTATAAGAGATAGATATAGTTAGCGTTAAGAAACGTTTACGCATTGTTGTGTATAGATTTAATTTACATTCAAATTAAAGAGTAATTATTTCTTGGAAACTAATTTACTGATTCAATTTAGCAATTAAACAGAAAATTATAAAGTGTTAGTATAAGTTATTTAGAAAGTATTACGGTATGTTATCACAGGCTGTAATAATTTACAACTCAAGACAAATATACCATATGAAACTGATTAATGGTTTTAAAATCAGATTTGTTAAAGAACTAAATATGTTTGGACATTACTAACTTAGATATTATTCTTCTGACAAAAAATAATATTGATTATAATTGATAGGTATATTCGTATAATTAAAAATTTTTGATTAAATTTATAATATATTATATTTTTATTTATATATGTGAGATAATTTTGTCAATGAACTAAAATGATTGAAAAATGGGATAATTTTCTGTAATATTTTCATACCTAATTTTATTTAAACTGTTTTTATTCTTTAGCAATACGTAACCGAACGAAGTACAATGA